>NC_091305.1:35007266-35135677 GCF_038502225.1 Cherax quadricarinatus
CTAGGGTGTTTGGGAGAGGGGTGGGATTAAATTATGAGGAATCAAATACAAAATGGGAGCTGACACAGTTATTTTTTGCTAATGATATTGTGCTTATGGGAGATTCTAAAGAAAAGTTGCAAAGGTTAGTGGACGAGTTTGGTAGGGTGTGTAAAGGTAGAAAGTTGAAAGTAAACATAGATAAGAGTAAGGTGATGAGGGTATTAAATGATTTAGATAACGAAAAATTGGATACCATATTGGAGAGAGGGAGTATGGAAGAAGTGAATGCTTTCAGATATTTGGGAGTTGAGTTGTCAGCGGATGGGTTTATGAAGGATGAGGTTAACCAGAGAATTGAAGGAAAAAAAGGCGAGTGGTGCGTTGAGGTATCTGTGGAGACGAAAAAAAAATGTTATCCATGGAGGCAAAGAATGGAATGTACGAAAGCACAGTGGTACCAACACTCTTTTATGGGTGTGAAGCTTGGGTTGCAAATGCTGCAGCGAGAAGGCAGCTGGAGGCAGTGGAGATGTCCTGTCTGAGGGCAATGTGTGGTGTAAATATTATGCAGAGAATTCAGAATGTGGAAATTAGGAGAAGGTGTGGAGTTACTAAAAGTATTAGTCAGAGGACTGAAGAGGGGTTGTTGAGGTGGTTTTTTTTTCATTTAGAGAGAATGGATCAAAGTAGAATGACTTGGAGAGCATATAAACCTGTAGGGGAAGGAAGGTGGGGTAGGGGTCGTCCTCGAAAAGGTTGGAGGGAGGGGGTAAACGAGGTTTTGTGGGTGAGGGGCTTGGACTTCCATCAAGCATGTGCGAGTGTGTTAGATAGGAGTGAATGGAGATGAATGATTTTCGGGACCTGACGAGCTGTTGGAGTGTGAGCAGGTTAATATTTAGTGAAGGGATTCAGGGAAATCAGGTATTTTTATATAGCCGGACTTGAGTACTGGAAATGGGAAAGTACAATGCCTGCACTTTAGAGGAGGGGTTCGGGATATTGGCAGTGTGGAGGGGTATGTTATAAAGTGGAACCTCCACTCATGAGTTTAATCCGTTCCATGACCTTGCTAGCATCTGGATTTGCTCATTTGCAGAGTCAGTTTTCCTCATTTAAATTAATTGAAATGCAATTAATCTATTCCAGTGGAATTATGTACTTCAATAATTTCCCTAATATCAACTCTATGGCTTGTTTATCTATCACAATTCATCTAATATGACATAATAAACAATATAAATAACATAAAACCTGATATATACTCTAGAATGAAAATAATATGTCATTATGTAACAGGAGGCGGCGGCCACAACCGCTCCCGCTTTGTTGTGGTAAACACTGCCATCTAGTGACGGCTTTTTGAAGCCATCTATTATTATACTTATTATATAGTAAATTATTATACATGTACTATTAGTATACGTATATTAATATTATTATATTAATATACTATTAATATTATACTATTATTATTATACATATTATTATTACAATATAAATAATTTGTAATTTTCATTCACACAAAAATAGAAGATTTACTGCCATACAGATTACTGCATTATTGTAATAATTGTATAAATAATGTCAACCCATTCACGACTCCATAGTGGAATGGACAGTGACGTCATTTGTTTACTCTTAACATGGCCAAAGAATCAAACATTTCTAATCTGAGCTCAATTTCAAGGTACTTTTCGTCGTGAAACCAATCAAAATCATATCTATTTCTGTAATATATCTTCCATTCTATCAAATGAGACCAAAAAAAAAAAAGAGAATACAACCATACAAACCATACGAAAATACCGCTAAGGGGAAGCTAATTGCTGAGAAGTGAATTCCATTATTTACGGCCCAATTTCTTTCAATTTTGGTGTACGTTAAGAAGCATCTATCCATCATACATTGCCTAAGTTTCAATAAGATAGTCCAACAAACAAATGAGATCCAATTCCCTAGATCAAGAGCAAGAGCCCCTCACCAGCGTCAGGGAACCTCCCTTGAGGCCTGCTCGCTTATGGAAATTTTGCTCGCCTATGGAAGCAAAAAATACACCGATCGACTGCTTGTATTTGGAAAAATTCGCACGTGGACGCACTCGCAAGTAGAGGTTCCACTGTACATTTTTATATGTGCTTCAAAACTGTTGTATATGGGTGCCTATGCAAAGACAGTGATTATGTGCAAGTGAGGTGAAAGTGTTGAATGATGAAAGTATTTTATTTTGGGGGATTTTCTCTTTTTGAGTCACCCTGCCTCGGTGGGAGACAGCCGACTTAATAAAAATAATAGTAATAATATATATATATATATATATATATATATATATATATATATATATATATATATATATATATATATATATGCAATAAGATCACAGTAAACAGGTGATTTCAGAACAAAACAACCACTGGGAAAGAATAGAGAAGTTCCAAGCGCATTCGTGACTACTCACATTATCAAGGAACAATGAAAGTAAAGCATCAAAGGAAGGTATATAAAGGGGTAGCCCACACCTCACTATCAGATCCCACAACAACGAAACACCTGACGCGAGACAGCAGGCCCGCCGGCCGAACTAGACAGGTCCTTCATACAACCCACCAACAAACTATTCTACCCAAGAAATAAGAAATTTTAAAAAATATTATTTGTCCAATGTATTATTGAATTCTTTCCAAATTCTATTAATTATAAATGGATATAATTTATATAAACCAAAGGAAATATTCATATTATTGTCAAAACTGCTTTTTATGAAACAAGATTCAATTATATTCCTGTCGACCATGGACTTGCTTGATACTACTTTCTCAACTTTTTGAAAATCAATTGGATAGTTAAAATCTCTTACATGAATAAATAGAGCATTGGAATCTTGCCCAGTTCTAATGCTATATTTATGTTGTTTTAATCTTAGTTCGAGATTTTTACCAGCTTGACCGTAATAAACTTTATCGCAATTTTTACAAGGAATCTTATAGACACATCCATCAACATTTTTGGGGGAATTCTTTATCAAAAGTTTTTTTTATTGTATCAAGATTTTTGAATACAACTTTAATATTAAAAGTCTTAAGAAGAGAAGGCATATCAACCAAGTTTTCTTGGTAAATGAGAACCAACATATTTTTAGTTGAATAAGGCTGGTTGTCCCTTTTTGGATTGTAAAAAGTATTTCTAGCAACTTTAAAAGATTTATCAATTACATTTCTTGGGTATTTCAAATCATTACCTATTTCATAAATTTTGGATATTTCCTCATCTATGAACTCTGGACTACAAATTCGTAAAGCTCTCAAAAACATAGATGAGAAAACAGACAGTTTAACTCTATCTTGATGGGAAGAATAATAGTAGACAAAGGAACAGTTATTTGTAGGTTTTCTGTTAATTTTAAATTTGAATTCATTATTACCCTTAATAATTAAAACATCTAGAAAAGGCAATGAGTTATTTTCTTCAAATTCAACCTGTTCTTAGTAACCTATACATGGAATTTTTTGAAACAAGGCTGCTTAACACAATCCTCCCTAATAGAGCTAAATGGTTCAGATATGTTGATGATATTTTGTGTCTTATGCCCAAAAATGTAGATATACACCATTTCCTTGGCAAATTAAATAGCTTAGCCCATTCTATAAATTTTACTGTTGAATTTGAAGAAAATAACTCATTGCCTTTTCTAGATGTTTTAATTATTAAGGGTAATAATGAATTCAAATTTAAAATTTACAGAAACCCTACAAATAACTGTTCCTATGTCCACTATTATTCTTCCCATCAAGATAGAGTTAAACTGTCTGTTTTCTCATCAATGTTTTTGAGAGCTTTACGAATTTGTAGTCCAGAGTTCATAGATGAGGAAATATCCAAAATTTATGAAATAGGTAATGATTTGAAATACCCAAGAAATGTAATTGATAAATCCTTTAAAGTTGCTAGTAATACTTTTTACAATCCAAAAACGGAAAACCAGCCTTATTCAACTAAAAATATGTTGGTTCTCCCTTACCATGAAAACTTGGTTGCTATGCCTTCTATTCTTAAGACTTTTAATATTAAAGTATTCAAAAATCTTGATACAGTAAAAAAAAAAATATTGATAAAGAATTCCCCCCAAAATGCTGATGGATGTGTCTATAAGATTCCTTGTAAAAATTGCGATAAAGTTTATTACGGTCAAACTGGTAAAAATCTCGAACTAAGATTAAAACAACATAAATATATCATTAGAACTGGACAAGATTCCAATGCTCTATTTTATTCATGTAAGAGATTTTAACCATCCAACTGATTTTCAAAAAGTTGAGAAAGTAGTATCAAGCAAGTCCATGGTCGACAGGAATATAATTGAATCTTGTTTCATAAAAAGCAATGGCGTTATTACCTATATAAAGAAGTCCAGTGGAATGGCGAGAGTGAAAAAAAATAAGATAGTTCTTCCCTCTGTGGCAAACCTAGCTAGTAAATGTGAGTTCACCTTCCTGTTCAGTAGAGAGTGAACATTGTTCACCACTGCAGTAAACATCTACTCTCCTCATAGGAACACATTAATTCATTTTAAGAATTTACTATTTAAGCTATTACAGTAACGCATACATGTATATTATTTATTTTTAATTTTAGACCATTTTTTTTCAGTTTTTAATGAAATTTAAAATAAACTGTATTACGGAAATGTGTTAGTTAATTCCGCTCAATAATACAGAGGTTGTTCATATTCTGAACTGACATACAAATTTCCAGTTGTTACAATAATATACGTTTTTTAATTATCAATGTTTTTAAATCTTTCAATAAACGGTAATATGAATGTTGGATAATTAGTGATATGTTCAATACAGCTGCAAATTACTCACTTTTATTTTCGTAAATGATTTCTGATTAAGTCTTCAATAGATTACTAAATATGAAGACTGACTTAGAAAGTTGATTTTTTTTTCAATTTTTAAGCCTCACGGTGGTACCTGTAATTAGTATTAACATTGTCATCTCAACGAAATTAAGTTATTTAATATTTAACCTCTTGGGTTATTTAATACCTAATGAGCAATAAACATTCCCATATATTGAACATAGTTATCAATTTTAAAAGTAAAACTTAGGAAAATCTTCAGTATCTGCTGAAAACTGAGTATTGGTATCAGTATAGAGTCTACACCGATACCAAACTACTACAGACGGAAAACTGGCAATAGTATCAGTGTGGGCAAACCTTTCGGTATCGTCTTATCACTTATCATAACATGGTTAGATTTTTATTGAAGCATTTGGTGTTTGAATTATTGGAACAATACATTCCTGGGGTCCGGATGCTCATTATTATTATTTTTGATGAATGGTTTGAAAAACCGACAAGTTGAAGATTGAGACACTTATGCAGCATATGGGAATCTTTATTCAGGAAACGTTTCGCCACACAGTGGCTTCATCAGTCCAATACAAAGAGGAAGGCGTAATGAGAGGAGGAGTATGAGGTAATCAGTCCCTCAGCCTGAAGTCGATGTGTTCAGTCCATCAATCTTGTAGAATGTACAGCATAGGGCCGTAGACGTGGCTTATATACTGTAGTGAGGTGAGGTGAAGCAGGCGGAGGCGGGGTCATAGTGGTACCATCCACTAGTCGAAGTAGGTCTTCGTTACAAAGAATTCTTCAACACTTGTTCAACCTTTGGACGAAGACCTACTTCGACTAGTGGATGGTACCACTATGACCCCACCTCCGCCTGCTTCACCTCACCTCACTACAGTATATATGCCACGTCTACGGCCCTATGCTGTACATTCTACAAGATTGATGGACTGAACACATCGACTTCAGGCTGAGGGACTGATTACCTCATACTCCTCCTCTCATTACGCCTTCCTCTTTGTATTGGACTGATGAAGCCACTGTGTGGCGAAACGTTTCCTGGATAAAGATTCCCATATGCTGCATAAGTGCCTCAATCTTCATTATTATTTTTAGTAGACTGTTTCACTGTATACATATCTTTGTACTGTTTCAGGTGAAAAATAACTGAATATGATACATACGGTCAGTTTTGAACTTGTTACTGTATAGACCATAATGAAAAGAAGATCTTACAAAAATTTTAACCTCATTTTACAAAATATACTTATTGTTTCTTTTTTTCCGACACATAGCTTTAGTAACCATTCATGAATCCCAGTAGAACACGTAAATTTCAGGTACATAACTAATGATGATATAATTTAGTTTTTAACAGGTGATGACATTAGAGATGAGAACTATGTAGCTTTTGACGAAGACGACCAAACTTTTGTAGAAAATTATTCTGATCATGTAGTGGTTATTATTAAAGGGCAAAATGAATGCAAATATCCATCCGAAAATTACGCTGAACACATCAACTTCGTAAATACCCACGAAACAGAAGATAAATAATAGTGATAACAAGCTTTCCAATGGAGGAAGTCATATGGCGCTTCAAGCTACTGAGTGTTACAAAAAACGCGATTCAAAAAGCTTAGAGATCTCCAGTGAATACTAGAAAGGACTGCCCTTCTAGCATCCAGCCTGTTACTGGGTTTTCGTAACAATTAGTCAGTATCCTTGTCTAATTATCCATTAGAATTCAGTATGATTCAATAGTGCTTCAGGATTACAACTGGTAGGCTACTAACTAGAGAAATTAAAATTTAATAAATTTATTAAGTCTAGAGGTATATTATCAATTTAAATTAAATTAATAATAATCAAACAATAATAATCAATTCTCTCGTATACAATAGTATTGTGCTGAAAGCACATATCACATTTATAATTCTTAGTACCGTCTGGTACATTAACATTTAATAAGATATTACAAGTATGTACAAGTTTGTGTATGTGTGTAAGTGCTCTACGTAGTTCGCTATGTCTCAAGACTCAACTAGACTTAAACAAGTGACTGACAAAGTCCTCAAATAAACTAACTTCTTGACCAACTGGCAATCAGAATAGTCTGCTTGAACAACAAAAAGAATGCTAAACCCAATAGCAATTTAACAAGCAACTGCGACACAAAATCAGGAACAAGGAGATAATATAATGACACTAAGTAGGGACAATCAGCAGATCCTCCACAAAAGTCACCAAACTCCCATACTACTGAATCTAAGTTCAGCATAAGAAAATCCCCGACTGTGACAATACACAGATACCAGTACAAGTTAGGTCAGAAGCTACAGCTCAGGACCTGAGTTGCTCAGAGTGTCTATGCGACACACAACCTCAGTACAACGTCGGAAATCACTAAGTCTATACCATGTTCTGTGAACAGAGTTCTACAGAACTAACAAGAATAATGAGACAGACAATCTGTCCAACCACCAAGAGAGTCTAGACCAGACTGAATACTTCAGGCGAGGTGAGGAAACCCCCTCCCCTCGATCACGTGATAGCTCCGTGGACAGCTGTAGCCAAACAGAAGCCGGCAGAGTAACGAGCAAGGAGCGATAATTACAGTAGACAATCAAGACTTGAACTGAGCACATAATATGCTACATCCTACCTAACCAAAGGAAGCTAAGTCAAATAACAATATAAAGCAATACATTTACGATTTAGCTATTATCGCAAATACAAGCAATATAAAATTATATGAAAAGGTAATATATATATATATATATATATATATATATATATATATATATATATATATATATATATATATATATATATATATATATATATATATATATATATAATTATTAATCATTGCAACCCATTCAGGGGTTGCAACACTTGAGTATCCTTACAAATGAAATAAATCTATTCCATAACGTAGCAGCACTAAGACTCGATGGACATATTTCCCCAAAACGTAGCTTGGATCAACTGATAAATGAGACAGCAATAGAAAGTGAAATCTATATGCAGCAGAAGGATACCCAGTTTTTCAATATAAACTGACGTGATGAAGGCTTTCACCGACATGAATTTTGTGATGTATCGTAATTAGAGACTATTGATCTATACAACCATGTTCCCAAATGCCATTTATACTTAACATAATGCACAGAACAAGATTCGAACTAATCTTGTCAGTCCTACATTCTCTCAACAACAAGTAAATGCTGGAAAGATCTGATTCTATGTATGATCAGGCTTACCAGGAAAAGCCACTCAGTAATCATGTTTATGAATGATTTCAAGCAACACGTGAACCTAACAGCAATATATTGATAAACACACAGAGTTCTAAGGTGACAAATCAGTGAAGCAATACACAACGTCAAAAGCAATAAAATGGAAGTTTAGATGTGGTGTATATGATATTCAACAACATAAGGAAGGAGAAGTGTCGCTTAGAAAAGGAGTGCAGGTACTTCCATCGAGTGATGAGCAAAGCTTCAAAGCAGCTCAGAGAATGTTATGACCCTAGGTGTCCAGACCACCACGTGAAAGGAACGCGGCGCTACAGTGAAAGCAGGGAAATGAAAAATGAACAGCATTCTTTTTAGACAAAGAGAAAAACGAGCGGACCCAATAGAAAGAGAGAACAGAAAAATACTACAGACGGGACGGAGGTGCACAGCAGTGGGGCAAACCAAGTTAGTCATACACTCAACAAGGTCTAACGTACAACAGACAAATGCACAATCAATACTAGAGAAAACAGGGGTATGTACATCAGGGGCCATACAAGGCAGTACATCAAAAGTGCACTAACAAAACACACACCTAACCAAAATATCAAAAATCGTAAAACCTGCTTCCTTTTTGCACACATTCTGGGTTTGAAATCAAACAAAAATGACAAAGTTAGTTATATTAATGGGCTCCTCGCAGAAGCGAATGCCATGTTTGGTGCATTTACAAGAATAAAAGCAAGGGATGTTTCAGACGGTGAGATAACGATATTTATAGATGTGACAGAATTAATAAGTCACAGGGAGGAACAGGACCCTGTGTGAAAGATAATTTTTGTTACACAGAACTACTGAATTCATCGAATGATACAGTAGAAGTTCTGGGTATTAAACTTGAAAACAGGAATATGGTAATTATCTTTGTATATAAACCACCGTCAGCAACGGCTGAGGAATTCACAGATCAAATAAGACAGATAACTGTCTTGAAAGACTGGAAAAATCCCACATCAGTTCGCATTGATACAATAGATAATTGATCCCACTGGAAATGAAAACTCACTACCCTAAAAATGGTTGAAATGTACAATGAATTCATGGTAGATGTTGATCTTAATAAAAGGGACCTATCAAGTCGACATAAAATCTAAAACAAAATTCTACCTGCTAGTGTTTTTTTTTTTTTTGGCATTAAGTTATCGTCATGAACAATGCTTGTTGTTTCTACAATGAACCACTGAATATAATGAATATAAATAAAATACAAACAAAGACTGACACCTTTGGTGTATAAGAACAGCATCAGCAAGTACTCAGACACAAAGAATTGCATCTTTGCATCTTCCTCTGTATCTGGTAAAGCATCAAATGATTCAGCATCAGAGCCAGACCACGTCATCGAAAAACTGATGAACATAAAATATTTGCTCAATGTGTGACATCCAAGCGAAAAGGTATTAAGGTTTACCAAACTTGCGAAGTGTATATGTAGTACACGATAGCTATAAATGGCTTCGAAATCTATCGTAATTAATAAACCGTAGCAATATTTGATATCAGAAGTTCGCCATCATATCCCTTGTTATTCAATATGCCTATGATGAAAAGTTGATTCATGCCATTCCAATTACATTCAATTGTTTTTAAAACACTTTCAATTTTGTTCTAGAGTGGAATGTTCATTTTCTTATTAATAAATATATTACATATATTTATTAACAGAAGTCGTGAATGTGACCTAACCTGACCTGACTAGGTTAGGGCGTTGGCTTAAGCCGGTGGGAGAATTGGACCTGCCTCATATGGGCCAGTAGGCCTGCTGCAGTATTCCTTCTTTATGTTCTTATTCTAGTTATGTTTACAGAGTTTGAACCTTATCTCCTCGTCTCTAGTCTTGAGATCATACTTACTCTTGAAACAAGGTACGGGATCTTGGTGTAGTACCTGGTTCTAGTGTGAAGCTGTTTCTTCCGCCCTTCCTATTCTCTGTGTATCTCTCACGTTCTCTCCTACCCCTGGCTGGTTGACACCCTCCTCCTCCTGTCTAGCTCTCCGTAATACGCTATTTGCCGGGTCATTACATACACTCCGGCGCCACTAACACCATCAACATTGCTGAGTTTTTGGCAAAATTTTATCTGTGTTGTTGAGTCAGAGTCTGGATGAGGTAGTCATCCAAGTTTCACATCCCAGGACGAGCCAGGGTGTGGATGAGGTAGTCATCCACGTTTCTCATCCCAGGGCGAGCCAGGGTCTGGATGAGGTAGTCATCCAAGTTTCACATTCCTGAACGAGCCAGGGTCTGGATGAGGTAGTCATCCAGGGCGGGTAATGATTCTGTCTGTCATGTTTTTTCTCCCCTGCCCAGTCTCACCTCAGTGATGCAGAGGGTTGTGTGTCCTCACCTATATGTGGTTGTAGGGGTCGAGTTACAGCTCCTTTTTTGTGCCTGCCTACCTGCCTGCCTCTCTCTCTCTCTCTCTCTCTCTCTCTCGTCTTTACAACACGTATGTCAGGTACACAATAGATAATGCAAATTTTACAAAAGACTGTAACAAATGTCTCCACATTTTGAACGCCAGTTTGCTTGAAATATTCGACGATGTATCTTGCCTGGCATCCAGTTTTCTTAGCACCGGTTATGTATGAGTGTATATATCATGGAAGATAACACTGTCACTGATATTAGTGTCGTCACATCTTCATAACACCGGTGCTTGCTGCTGGACCACACACATCACTACCCACACATTGTGTTTTTCTTAAAAGTTCTAACGTTTAGATAATTAGTAATAAACTAGAATGTGATTTATTCACAATACTCAAGATAAATGAGCATTAAAAAATCATGTGAAATAATGTCAGACACTATATTAAACATTATTTCCTGACATTACTCCCACACAACCCATTCTCATTCTATAACAAACTTTTTATCGTATTGTTCAACGCCAGTTTCTTAACGCTCCAAATTTTCCTACGTTATTTTCTGTAATATAAACAAAGTTAACATTAACTGAGGGCAGGTTAGGCTACATAGCTTGTAAAACTTATACTAGAGCAAAAACAAAAAAAAAAATACACGAAATCGCCCACGGCAAGTCTGGCAACGAGAAGGATTAGGAAAACATCCTGGGTATAAATGTGAAGGTTCATCACCAGAGGTGAGAATGAACTGAACAGCTTCATAACGCTTTTAATTCCGTCCCACTGTATCTCCCATCCCTGGTAGATACAATGGTTTGGCAGTGACATTAATGCCACCCCTGATAGCTTTTTTCTACGCAAAATCATTGCCAGCCCTGGTAGCTTTGTTCCACGTGGTGATTAGAACTGCTTTCAGATATTATATTCACATAAACATACAAACATCTGTGCTCCACCCACATACAAGCATCCATGGTACATCCACATACAAACATCTGTGCTCCACCCACATACAAGCATCCATGGTACATCCACATACAAACATCTGTGTTCCACTCTCAAACATCTGTGTTCCACACACAAATAACTGTTCCACCCACACATAAAACGTGTGTGTTCCACTCACATACAAACATCTGTGCACCACCAAACATACATACATCCGTGCTACACCCATAAACAAACATACGTGCTATAACAACACACATTCATAGATCTTAACACCGTAATTTCAATCAAGGATTGAACTTGGACCTACCAATCGTTCTATATACAAATTAAGAAGGATTTCCAACACAGTATCAACCTGCTTAACTAATGCTCACTTATACTACAAAATAAACTTCAAATTGCCTCTCAAGTCGAGCTAAATACAAGTCAGCTACATAATATAAACAACACTCCACCACAACCTGGATCAACACACACTGCCACAGCGTGGGTCAACACTGCCACAGCCTGGGTCAACACACTGCCACAGCCTGGATCAACACACGCTGCCACAGCCTGGGTCAACACACACTGCAACAGCCTGGGTCAACACACACTACCACAGCCTGGGGTCAACAAACACACTACCACAGCCTGGGTCAACACACATACTGCCACAACCTGGGTCAACACACATACTGCCACAACCTGGGTCAATGCACACACTGCCACAACCTGGGTTCATAAACACACTGCCACAGCCTGGATCAACACACGCTGCCACAGCCTGGGTCAACACACACTGCAACAGCCTGGGTCAACACACACTACCACAGCCTGGGGTCAACACACACTACCACACCCTGGGTCAACACACATACTGCCACAACCTGGGTCAACACACATACTGCCATACCCTGGGCCAGCACACACACTGCCACAGCCTGGGTCAACACACACTGACATAGCCTGGATCAACACGCACACTACCACAGCCTGGGTCAACACACACACTGCCGCAGCCTGGGTCAACACACACTACCACAGCCTGGGTCAACACACACACACATACTGCCAAAGCCTGGGTCAACACACACACGCACACACTACCACAGTCTGGGTCAATACATACAATACCACAGCCTGGGTCAACACACACTATCACAGCCTGGCTCAACACACACTGCCACAGCCTGTGTTAACACATACTGCCACAGCCTGGGTCAACACACACATACTGCCACAGCCTGGGTCAACACACACATACTGCCACAGCCTTGGTCAACACATGCACTGCCACAGCCTGGGTCAACACATACTGCCACAGACTGGGTCAATACACTGTCACAGCCTGGGTCAACATACACACTCACTACCACAGCCTGGGTCAATACACACACTACCACAGCCTGGGTCAACACACACACTGCCACAGCATGGGTCAACATACACACTGCCACAGCCTGGGTCAACACGCACACACTGCCACAACCTGTGTCAACACACACTGCCACAACCTGGGTCAATAAACACACTGCCACAGCCTGGGTCAACACACATACACTCACTACCACAGCCTGGGTCAACACACACACTACCACAGCCTGGGTCAACACACACACTACCACATCCTGGGTCAACAGACACACTGCCACGGCCTGGGCCAACATACACTCACTACCACAGCCTGGGTCAACACACACTGCCATGGCCTAGGTCAACACACACACTGCCACAGCCTGGGTCAACACACACACTGCCACAGCCTGGGTCAACACACACTGTGACATACAAAGAGTACGTTTCACTTTATTCGGCGTATGTACACACTCTCTCCAGGTAAACTCCAGGTAAACTCCCATATAGGCTGCCTCCCAACCATCGAACCGGGTGCTAAGGGTTTAACGATTGTTTGGGACCTATTGCGGCCTCCTACCAAACTGTTGGTTAAGTAGTTAACCTGCCGGCCGGCAGTACCACTGGGTACATCATCAAACCCAATGTGGGGACTGCCGAGCCGACATGACAGTATTCACCAGACGCTACACCTGCTGGTGAGCGGCCTTTGAGTGTGTTCACCGACTCTCGGCCTTTGAATGTTCACCAGACTCTCACAGAATACATCTACTGGTGACATTTAGACCTTAGTGCGAGTGTTCACCAGACTGCCTCACGGAGTGGACACCTGCTGACTTCAGTTTCTCGCAGGCTTCTGTAGCAGACCTCAAAGACCTGTGGGTGTCTCTGTGTCGGGGGACACTGACACGTGCAAAGTCAGGGTGTGTGTAACCCGGTGAGCGTGTGTGTCAAGTGACACGAACAGAAGTACGTATTGTGAAAAGCCAAGGTGTATGTTGTATCCTGTGAGCGATGTGTGTCAGGTGACACGGATAAAGAAGTATTCAGTCAAGTTCAGGGTGTGGCAACCCGGTGAGTGTCAGGTGACACGACAAGTTAAAAAGGGTCGTGTAACTCGGAGTGTCAAATGACGCGGTGAAAAGGACGTAGAGACTGAGGGTCACGACACGGAGCAAAGGTAATACAAAGACGGAGTGTTATGACACAGAGAAAAGGCAATGTTGTGGATGTACCAGAGAATGTGTGTCATGGAACACGCAGAATAGGTGGTGTCATGGTACACGAGTGTCATGACACTGGGATTGGTAGTGTCGTGAGACACCAGAAGACGGCAGTGACATACGACACTGAGCCACTATAGGGTCATGACGATTTACTTTATAAATGTTATTTTGTTACTGTGTGATATATCTATACCAAAGATAAAGACCCTTTATGTTTTTATACAAAATACATATTTATAGTAAAGATTATAAATTGTAATGTTTATTTGTAATCCCGAACCTCCCATGTTACTACACTGGTAACAGGAAAGTGAAATAAAAATACACTCTACCTGTGTAGAGATGTTGTTTTAAGAACCAGAGTTTGTAATAGGACCCCATCGTTAAATCAGTAACTTGGTTCATTAACCAATCACAGACGAGCCTGTCAAGTGCTGAGACGATGTAGTGTCACTCGTAGTCAACATTTGCCAGACTCGCCTCTAGCTCGCTGAAGCACGGTGCTCTCTCTCAGGCTGCTGTCTTTGCCTCTATCAACGTGTGGTACACTTACACTCCATTTTTGTACATATTGTACCAAATATATATAATTAGTTAAGGAAAATGAAAGTTAACTACTACTGCTGTGTTTATTTTCGCTCCAAACCCATTACGGCCAGGTCAACAGGCCAATAATTACCTGTGTGCCTAATACACACATTAACAACAAAAAAGGCACAATACCGTGACTGGAACGATGCACAAATAACCCGCACATAGAAGAAAGGAGCTTACGACAGGTGTGACTTTGTAAATAGTCCAAGTCGGACCGAAGCGTCGTCGTAAGCTCCTCTCTTCTATGTGCGGGTTATTTGTGTATACACACATTGCCACAGCCTGGGTCAACATATACACTGCCACAGCCTGGGTCAACACACACTGCCACAGCCTGGGTCAACAAACACACCGCCTGGGTCAATACATTCTATTACAGCCTAGGTTAACACAATGCCACAGCCTAGATCGATACTACCACAGCCTGGATCAATACATATTACCAGAGATTGGGTCAACCAATACTGCCACAGCCTGCATCAATGCATATTACCAAAGCCTGGGTCACACACTACCACAGCCTGAATCAATACACACTGCCACAGCCTTGATCAACACACTGCCACAACCTGGGTCAACACATACTACCACAGCCTGGATCAACACACTAGCGCAGCTTGGATCAATACATACTACCACAGCCTTGAACAACACACTGCCACAGCCTGGGTCAACACACTACTACAGCCTGGATCAATACATACTACCACAGTCTGGATCACCAAACACCACAGCCTGGATCACCACACACTACCACAGCCTGGATCAACACACTACCACACCTGGGTCAACACACTACCACAGCCTGGTACAATACAACACACACCACCACAGCCAAGATCAACACAATTTAAAACACACTCAAACCCATAATCTAGGGCAAAACAACGCGCGTGCGCACACACACACACACACACACACACACACACACACACACACACACACACACACACACACACACACACACACACACACACACACACACACAATTACACCCTGGGTCAATACAGCCACTACAACCTACCCTGGAAAGATACATACGTCCCTCGAAGTAGAATGGAGAGAAAAATGATCATGCAAGGCCGCTGGGGAGGCGAGGCCACTGGGGAGCCAAGGGCTTGAGGCAGCCAATAACCCAACCCTTCCCTTGATCACCACCTGTTACCTGATGTAATATAACCAAGTCCCTCCTGCACCACACACTACCCTCCTGCTCCACACACTACCCTCCTACACCACACACTACCCTCCTGCACCACACACTACCCTCCTGTACCACACACTACCCACCTGCACCACACACTACCCTCCTGCACCACACACTACCCTCCTGCACCACACACTACCCTCCTGTACCACACACTGCCCTCCTGTACCACACACTACCCTCCTGTACCACACACTACCCTCTTGCACTACACACTACCCTCTTGCACCACACACTACCCTCCTGCACCACACACTACCCTCCTGCACCACACACTACCCTCCTGCACCACACACTACCCTCCTGCATCACACACTACCCTCCTCCACCACACACACTACCCTCCTCCACCACACACACTACCCTCCTGCACCAAACACTACCCTTCTGTAACACACATACTACCCTTCTGTAACACATACTATCCTCCTGCACCACACGCTACCCTCCTGTACCACACACACTACCATTCTGTAATACACACTACCCTCCTGCTCCACACACTACCCTCCTGCACCACACACTACCCTCCTGCACCACACACTACCCTCCTGCACTACACACTACCCTCCTGCACCACACACTACTCACCTGTAACACACACACACTACCCTCCTGCACCACACACTACCCTCCTGTAACACACTACCCTCCTGCACCACACACTACCCTCCTGCTCCACACACTACCCTCCTGCACCACACACTACCCTCCTGTAACACACTACCCTCCTGCACCACACACTACCCTCCTGCACCACACACTACCCTCCTGCTCCACACACTACCCTCCTGCACCACACACTACCCTCCTGCACCACACACTACCCTTCTGTAACACACATACTACCCTCCTGCACCACACACTACCCTTCTGTAACACATACTATCCTCCTGCACCACACACTACCCTCCTGTACCACACACACTACCATTCTGTAATACACACTACCCTCCTGCTCCACACACTACCCTCCTGCACCACACACTACCCTCCTGCACCACACACTACCCTCCTGTAACACACTACCCTCCTGCACCACACACTACCCTCCTGCACCACACACTACCCTCCTGCACCACACACTACCCTCCTGCTCCACACACTACCCTCCTGCACCACACACTACCCTCCTGCACCACACACTACCCTTCTGTAACACACATACTACCCTCCTGCACCACACACTACCCTTCTGTAACACATACTATCCTCCTGCACCACACACTACCCTCCTGTACCACACACACTACCATTCTGTAATACACACTACCCTCCTGCTCCACACACTACCCTCCTGCACCACACACTACCCTCCTGCACCACACACTACCCTCCTGCACCACACACTACCCTCCTGCACCACACACTACCCTCCTGCACTACACACTACCCTCCTGCACCACACACTACTCACCTGTAACACACACACACTACCCTCCTGCACCACACACTACCCTCCTGTAACACACTACCCTCCTGCACCACACACTACCCTCCTGCACCACACACTACCCTCCTGCTCCACACACTACCCTCCTGCACCACACACTACCCTCCTGCACCACACACTACCCTCCTGCACCACACACTACCCTCCTGCACCACACATTACCCTCCTGTAACACACTACCCTCCTGCACCACACATTACCCTCCTGTAACACACTACCCTCCTGCACTACACACTACCCTCCTGCACCACACATTACCCTCCTGTAACACACTACCCTCCCGCACCACACACTACCCTCCTGCACCACACACTACCCTCCTGCACTACACACTACCCTCCTGCACCACACACTACTCACCTGTAACACACACACACTACCCTCCTGTAACACACTACCCTCCTGCACCACACACTACTCACCTGTAACACACACACACTACCCTCCTGCACCACACATTACCCTCCTGTAACACACTACCCTCCTGCACCACACACTACTCACCTGTAACACACTACCCTCCTGCACCACACACTACCCTCCCGCATCACACACTACCCACACGAGAGAGGGGAGAAAGAAAGAAAGCGTGTATTTGCCAGCAATATGGAATTTAAAACTCACTTCTGGGTGTTAGCAACTATACAGTCTGCGTCTTGAATACTTCACAGAAGTAGTTATACAAAGGAGGAAGAATATCAGGTGGAGGATGGATGAAATAATTATTCAGCATAGTAAATTATGTAAAGATGAAGAATTCGTGGATGTAGTACTACAGTGGGAAAAAAAGCGGGAAGTAAATAAACAAATGTACAGGAATACATAGGGAGCAAGTGGTGGGAGGCGGAGGAAGACTTCATATCCAGAAGATAAGACAGTGGGAACTTTTAGAGCCAGTGTTTCAAAGGTGTAGAAACAAAAAACACATAACCCAGAAATAAATATGCACAGGCAAGAAAACTGTTATACAGACATGTCAGAAGAAACATGATGGTAAATGAATAGGTATTAAGACTGAACGAGAGAGGTGGGTTCACAAGAAATGACAAACAAATTCTGTGAGGAGCTTAGAGATCGCCAACATCACAGCCAAAGTGCAACTGACATCAATGCCGCTGTAATACTGACATGACTGACATCAAGGCAAGAGAAACACTGACATTACTAATATCACTACTGAGAAGTACTGACATCAGTCGAAGGGTCTGGGTCCAGGTCCATTTACAGGGAGCAGGAAATCAAGATTGGATTTAAGAATACACAATAATCCGCACACAGAAAAGAGGAGCCTACGACGACGTTTTGGTCCGACTTGGACCATCCCCAGAGCCACCCAATCAACAAGCCCCGACAACCCCCCCCCCCTCCTATCAATGTGTAAGTCCCGCTCAAATCCATCCCCTCTCACTCATAGAATACAGAAAGAAGGAACACTGCAGAAAGCCAACCGGCCCACACTAGGCAGGTCTCCCTCAAACCCAGACCCACAAACCATACCCCCAGCCGGGATTGAACCCGCGGTCATAGAGTCTCAAAACTCCAGCCTATGACCGCGGGTTCAATCCCGGCCGGGGGTATGGTTTGTTTGCAATCGTGTCATTACGATTTCTTGAGTCAGCCAGACCCACAAGCAAAACCACCTGCCCAACCCACCTTCTACTCCATCCATGGAATAAGCTTTGATAACCAGGGCACCTGGTCCATCACCAGGGCACCGAGGGAGCTGAAGCACCTGGTCCATCACCAGGGCACCGAGGGAGCTGAAGCACCTGGTCCATCATCAGGGCACCGAGGGAGCTGAAGCACCTGGTCCATCACCAGGGCACCGAGGGAGCTGAAGCACCTGGTCCATCACCAGGGCACCGAGGGAGCTGAAGCACCTGGTCCATCACCAGGGCACCGAGGGAGCTGAAGCACCTGGTCCATCACCAGGGCACCGAGGGAGCTGAAGCACCTGGTCCATCACCAGGGCACCGAGGGAGCTGAAGCACCTGGTCCATCACCAGGGCACCGAGGGAGCTGAAGCACCTGGTCCATCACCAGGGCACCGAGGGAGCTGAAGCACCTGGTCCATCACCAGGGCACCGAGGGAGCTGAAGCACCTGGTCCATCACCAGGGCACCGAGGGAGCTGAAGCACCTGGTCCATCACCAGGGCACCGAGGGAGCTGAAGCACCTGGTCCATCACCAGGGCACCGAGGGAGCTGAAGCACCTGGTCCATCACCAGGGCACCGAGGGAGCTGAAGCACCTGGTCCATCACCAGGGCACCGAGGGAGCTGAAGCACCTGGTCCATCACCAGGGCACCGAGGGAGCTGAAGCACCTGGTCCATCATCAGGGCACCGAGGGAGCTGAAGCACCTGGTCCATCACCAGGGCACCGAGGGAGCTGAAGCACCTGGTCCATCACCAGGGCACCGAGGGAGCTGAAGCACCTGGTCCATCACCAGGGCACCGAGGGAGCTGAAGCACCTGGTCCATCACCACACAGAGGGAGCTGAAGCACCTGCTCCATCACCAGGGCACCGAGGGAGCTGAAGCACCTGGTCCATCACCAGAGAACCGAGGGAGCTGATGCACCTGGTCCATCACCAGGGCACCGAGGGAGCTGAAGCACCTAGTCCATCACCAGGGCACCGAGGGAACTGAAGCACCTTGTTCATCACCAGGGCACCGAGGGAGCTGAAGCACCTGGTCCATCACCAGCTATTAATGATGATTCAAGGCACTTACGTCTGCGGAAATTAGGTTCTTTGATCACTAGTTGGGCGTCGTTGAATTTCATGGGGTGATTGGCGGAATTCCGGTGTTGTACGCAGGCGTTGTTCAAGTTATCATTCCTACATGTATTGTGTTCATTGAGGCATGTTTCGAGGTTCCTTGCTGCTTCACCTACGTATATTTTATTGCAGCCTCCACAAGGTATAGTGTAAAACCCTGCACTGACTGGTTCATTCTGCTTCGATTTTGTCCTAGTTAGATCCATTATAGAAGTGCTGGATGCGATGGCGACTATAGTGTTAGCATGTGCGAGTACCTTAGAAACATTCAGTGCAACCTGGCCTTTGGGAAGGATTATAACTTTGTAGTCTTGTCGGTGCGTAGAGAATTAATGATCTGAAAGCCTATTTTCTTGAGTCTTTGATGAAAAAGGAAGGAAAATGTAGGTCAGTGAAGGTTTGGTGTATGTATGTACATTCCTCATCAAGAAACTCAGGACTACAAATTCGGTATGCTCTTAGGAAAAATCCGATGATGATGTCTCTTTTGGGCTTAGCATTTTGACTCGAATAGACGTGGGTGAGATCATTTTTGTTTGCAGGTTATCGGCACACTTGAAATCTTAAATATTCATTTGCTTTGTGAATAAGGACGACTAGAAAAGGTAGCTTGTCATTGGACTCATCTTCGAGGGTAAACTGGATAGCCGGTTTAACTGCGTTGAGCCTTGTCTGAAGATTCCGCACATCAAAACATTTGGGAGTTATTATGAGGCCGTCGTCCACGTAACGTAACCAGGTGATGATGGTGGGGATGATGTTGGCGAAGTGTTCAGCTTCCAGGAGTTCCATATACAACTAGACAGTCACCACAAACCAAAGACACAGTGACAGTAACTTCCAGAAGGGTTATGTACAGTCTCACTGTAGCTTTATGAGAGCCGCCTACTACTAATCTTCCTAGACGGCATATCACTGCCCTCATGGACCTCGCTAATGACCCAAATATTACCGTCACCAACGCCGACAAAGGAGGCGGAGCCGTCATACTCAACACTAGTGAATTCAACACCAAAATGATGGACCTATTGAATGACCAGTCTACACGCGAATCCATCAACACACAACAGTGGGGAACACTCGCCAAGGATTTCCTGTACAAAACCAGAAATATAATGAAACGCACTAGCGAAGGGAAGAAACTTCTGTACTTGATACCCAGCACCCCTAAACCAGCACACCTTTATGGTTTACATAAGACCCATAAACTTAATATTCCTCTCAGACTGATCACATCAGGTATAGGCAGTGAACCACACAAACTAACCGGAGTTCTTGCCAAACATCTTTCCTGCCTTTTGGGGACCATCAGCCCCGCTCATCTAAAGCATTCAGGCGACTTTCTCAACCGCATCAGAAACCTCTCCATCCGAAACAAGAAACTAAGTAGTTTGGACGTAACTTCCCTCTTTACTAAAGTACCCACCACACAAGCCACTGACGTTCTACGGCGTCAAGTCAATCAGGACTTTAATCTTCTTCTACCTCCCGGAGATTTTGTTGACTGAACTCTGCAATAATTTCAACTGCTTTTCTTTCAATAACAGGCTCTACAAACAAACTTATGGTATGAGAATGGGGTCTCCAATCAGCGCCGTTTTAACCACCTTGTATATGGAATACCTGGAAGCTGAACACTTCGCCAACATGATCCCCACCAGCGACACCTGGATACGTTATGTGGACGTCATCATAATAACTCCCAAACGTTTCGATGTGCGGAATCTTCAGTTGAACCGGCTTAACTGCCCTTCCCCTCTTTTGATACGCCTATATATGACTCTCTTTTGACCAATGAGATGTTTTAATCTATTGTTCATCCATTTGGGATCATTTTTGTTAGATCTAATTTCCCTACTAGGAACAAAAGTTGTCTGGGCAGCTAGAACTATGCTTTGAAAAACGTCATATTGGCAACCAAGATCACCTACCTGACCCATAGTCAGGACATCCCAATTTAGCCCACCCAGGTAATTTTTCAGTCCCACGAAGTCGGCCAAGCTAAAATCTGGGACAGAGATTTGATTGCAGTTATCTGGGTAATTCCATGATATATTGAAACTAAGTGATTTGTGATCACTTTCCCCAAGCTCATCATTAACCTCAAGATTATTAATTAGTGAATCTATGTTGGCAAGAACCAAGTCAAGCAGACTGTTTCCACTAGTTGGTTCTGTCACAACCTGTTCTAAAAAGCAATCCTGAACCGTATCAAGAAAGTCAATAGGCTCAAGATTTCCTGTCATATTGTTCCAATCTCCCATTATCACAACATTTTCATATCTAGATGCCTTATGAATTTCGTCCCATATCAGCTTACTGCCCTCCCTATCAAGGTTTGGGTGCCTATAAATCACACCCAAAATTAATTTGTCACGTCCCTAGAGAAACTGTAGCCAAACAGATTCTGTGTTCGATGTTTCTAATCTTATATCATGTCTAAGACAACAATTTAAACTTTCTCTGACATACATCGCCACACCACCACCCTTCCTGTTGACCCTATCAGTTGGAATAGTTTATAACCCTGTATGTTGCATTCAGATGGCATTTCTCTATCATTCAGGTTGAACCAGGTCTCTGTTATACCAATAATATCTATATTACCTACACTTGCAAGTAATCTTAGCTCATCTATCTTATTTCTTAGACTCCTACTATTTGTATAGTAAACCTTAAGGGAGCTAGTCACTCGTTGCCCTCTACCAGTGTCAGCGTGCCTCGTTGTGCTCCGGGTTTTCTCGTGTTTTCACGGTCGCTCTTACGTGATAGAACTTTAATTTGTGTCATCAATCCTATACGATACATCCCTCTAGCGCCTGGAACCAATCTTGGGCGGAAAACATTATATACTGAGTCAAAAAAGGAGAATTAGTGTGCACTACCTAGCAGAGTTTACTGCCAGAGGGGAATCGTAGGCCTGTGTCCCGTGTGAAAAAATAATAATAATTGAACTTTGTGTCAGAGGAAAGAAAGTCTCCCTGAAAACATTGAGTATACATAGTGTATAGTGTATACTACAGTGGCTCCCTAGTATATTGATGATAAAGGCTAAAGTGTCATTTGAAAACAGGTGAATTTGTAAATGAAGTGATAAGCCTATAGAGGCAGGTGCCAGAAGTCGCCAGAATCTTACCACACTGGTCAGCTGTTTTAATAATCTTCCTGGCCTGCTAGTGTACTCGCATATAATCTAGTGATATCAGTGAATAGCAGAATACAGTGTTGTAGTAGCAACTAACCAGTATTATAATGGTACTTAGTGGAGTGGAGTGACTTTCATTAGTTTCTTTTTTCTTGAAATACCAGACATATACTGTGAATTTCATATAACCTGTAGTTACCAGCGGTCGCAATATACACAACGAGAAGCAATTATTACTACAGAAAAAGCGTCCTTTCTCCAAAATTTCCACCAGTCAACTAGAGTGATAATATAGCATTTATTGTGGTGGAGACGAAAAAAACTAGAAAAGCTAGATACAACGATTGATAAACAAGGGTTGAGGCTCGACCGTTCGTCACTGTAGGAGCTGCCAGAAATCACCGGCTCTTCAACACGCAAGTTATACTTTTGTATCAATCAAATCACATATTACTCGGGTAGATAATTTCAAGTAGATCCTTCATGTGTTAGCCCAAATCACCGACTAGTATGTTTTAAATAAGTGACCCACTGATCAGATCAGATCGACTGGTCCGAACCCTCGACTGGTCCGAACCCTTGATGGTCCGAACCCTTGAAGGCTCCAAACCCTTGATGGTCCGAACCCTTGACTGGTTTCAAACGGTTTCGTTGGACAATAAAGCAGACTGTAAACGGATGGGGTTGTAGGCGCCTTTATCAAACACAAACAATAAATATAAATCAGGAACGTACACGGTAAGCTGTCCAATTAGTTAGAAATAGAAATACAAATAGCTAGAGCTTCATTTAAGGAGGCTATTAATAGAGTATTCAAGAGGTTGCTAGTAGAATTACAGTAAATCAACCACTCAAAACATTATGAAGCTGTGTGTAGTCTGCAGTCAATCAAACAAACGGGCTTCCACATGGATAAATTGTCATTTTTGTGGAAATTGGTGTCACGCCCCTTGTGCAGATATCCAAGAACTAGCTACAAGCAGTATTAAAACAGGGAAGTGTTTTTGGGTATGCCCAAATGAGGAAAATCTGTGGACTAAAATCACAAGGGTATTAAAAGAGGACAACATCAAAGCTGCTTTCATAGACAACCTGGAAGCTTTCTACAACAGATGGGAACATAAAAAGTCTGGGCTGAATGGTACTGCCCTTGATACTGGCCATGTAGTCAGAAACTGTAAGGCTGGAGGTGATGTCCTGGTAGTCAGTAAATGTGGGGCTGATAGTGCTGTCCTGGGAGACAGTAATGGTGAAGCTGGAGGTGCTGTCCTGGGAGACAGTAATGGTGAAGCTGGAGGTGCTGTCCTGGGAGACAGTAATGGTGAAGCTGGAGGTGCTGTCCTGGGAGACAGTAATGGTGAAGCTGGAGTTTTTGTCCAGGTAGTCGGGAATTATACACAGGAAAGAATACATACAAATGACCTCATAGGGGACAGGAGCCGTAGTGGGGAAACAAGTGTAGTCAAAGATAAGATAAAACCAATATTGCAAACTAGAAATACCACAGGAAATAGCAAACAAGAGGACTCCACTAGCTATAGTGAGGATATATTACCAAAAACAACTGGTGGGAGCTCCATTGTTGGTGCTAGGGAGGATAGGAATAAGACAGGGAAACATGCACCAACAGGAAATACAGTCACAGAAACCCAAGGCAAACGGAAACCAAGCCTGTGCACATACTATGCACTTGGTATCTGCAGACATGGGAAATCTGGAAAAACAGACGGGACGTGCAACTATGACCACCCTAGAAAATGCCATGTCCATATGACAACAGGAAAATGCAAACTCCCTTCCTGTAAGCTTTTTCACCCTGAAATGTGTACCTCTTCAGTACAGGAAAGACTGTGCTATAACTTAAATTGCCAGGCACACCATCTAAAGGGTACAAAAAGATACAAAACATCCAGGCCATGGGAAAACCTGGGTAGCCACAGCCACTCAAGAGGGAGAGGTTTTTTAGTGCCAGGAAGGAAAAAAACCTGGCAGGAAATGGCAGAAATCGTACACCAAATCCAGTCATTCCTGGAGTGGAACCACAGTCGATGGCCTCCACTCCAAACCAACAGATACAGGTACTAATTCCGGAAAAAAAGCCCCCCACCAGTACCAACAATACCACTAGTCTGATGACATTCTTCTTTGCAAATATACAGGGTCTAAAGCCAGCAAGGAACGACAAAATACCTTTCATCCGTAGACTGCTTGCAGAGGCAAAGGCAATGTTCGCGGCTTTCACTGAGACCCACATAAAGGACCACTTGGTCAACGAAATATGGATCCCAGGTTACAACCTATACAGATGCGACAGAGTGAACAGGCAAAGGGGGGGTGGTTGGCCTGTACATTGCAGAGTCACTTGTTTGCACAGAACTGCTAAATGCCTCAAATGATGTAGTGGAAGTTTTAGCAGTAAAGGTCGAGAACCAAAACCTAGTCATTGTGGTAGTCTACAAGCCTCCGGATGCAACATCCCAGCAATTCCAGGAACAGCTGTTAAAAATTGACCACTGTCTGAAAAATCTTCCAGCTCCTGCACCCAACATCTTGCTCCTGGGGGATTTCAACTTAAGGCACCTAAAATGGAGGAATATAGCAAATAATATTGTTGCAGTAATAACACCAGGAGGCAGCTCTGATGAAAACTCACACTCACACGATCTTTTAAATCTCTGCACAAAATTCAATTTAAACCAGCAAATAATAGAGCCTACTAGACTGGAGAATACACTAGACCTCATCTTCACTAACAATGATGATCTGATAAGAAATGTCACCATATCAAAAACAATATACTCAGATCACAACATAATTGAGGTTCAGACATGTATGCGTGGAGCCCCAGACCGACATAATGAGACTAGTCACGAGGGAGCATTCACCAAATTCAACTTCAATAACAAAAACATAAAGTGGGACCAAGTAAACCAAGTCCTAACCGATATAAGCTGGGAAGATATACTAAGCAACACAGACCCCAACGTATGCCTAGAACATATTAACTTGGTGGCACTCGATGTATGCACAAGGCTTATTCCTCTAAGAAAAAGGTGGAGTAGATGTAAAATAGAAAGAGACAGGCGCTCCCTTTACAGGCGACGGAAAAGAATAACAGAGCGGCTAAAAGAGGTCAACATATCTGAAATGCGTAGGGAGACACTGGTCAGAGAAATAGCAAGCATCGAACTCAACCTAAAGGAATCTTATAGGAGTCAGGAATCGCGGGAAGAACTAAAAGCCATAAATGAAATCGAAAGAAACCCAAAGTATTTCTTCTCCTATGCCAAATCAAAGTCGAGAACAACATCCAGTATTGGGCCCCTACTTAAACAAGATGGGTCCTACACAGATGACAGCAAGGAAATGAGTGAGCTACTCAAGTCCCAATATGACTCAGTTTTTAGCAAGCCGCTAACCAGACTGAGAGTCGATCAAAACGAATTTTTTATGAGAGAGCCACAAAATTTGGTTAACACAAGCCTATCCGATGTTATCCTGACGCCAAATGACTTCGAACAGGCGATAAATGACATGCCCATGCACTCTGCCCCAGGGCCAGACTCATGGAACTCCGTGTTCATCAAGAACTGCAAGGAGCCCCTATCACGAGCCTTTTCCATCCTATGGAGAGGGAGCATGGACACGGGGGTCGTCCCACAGTTACTAAAAACAACAGACATAGCCCCACTCCACAAAGGGGGCAGTAAAGCAACAGCAAAGAACTACAGACCGATAGCACTAACATCCCATATCATAAAAATCTTTGAAAGGGTCCTAAGAAGCAAGATCACCACCCATCTAGAAACCCATCAGTTACACAACCCAGGGCAACATGGGTTTAGAACAGGTCGCTCCTGTCTGTCTCAACTATTGGATCACTACGACAAGGTCCTAAATGCACTAGAAGATAAAAAGAATGCTGATGTAATATATACAGACTTTGCAAAAGCCTTCGACAAGTGTGACCATGGCGTAATAGCGCACAAAATGCGTGCTAAAGGGATAACAGGAAAAGTCGGTCGATGGATCTATAATTTCCTCACTAACAGAACACAGAGAGTAGTCGTCAACAGAGTAAAGTCCGAGGAAGCTACGGTGAAAAGCTCTGTTCCACAAGGCACAGTACTCGCTCCCATCTTGTTCCTCATCCTCATATCCGACATAGACAAGGATGTCAGCCACAGCACCGTGTCTTCCTTTGCAGATGACACCCGAATCTGCATGACAGTGTCTTCCATTGCAGACACTGCAAGGCTCCAGGCGGACATCAACCGAATCTTTCAGTGGGCTGCAGAAAACAATATGAAGTTCAACGATGAGAAATTTCAATTACTCAGATATGGTAAACACGAGGAAATTAAATCTTCATCAGAGTACAAAACAAATTCTGGCCACAAAATAGAGCGAAACACCAACGTCAAAGACCTGGGAGTGATCATGTCAGAGGATCTCATCTTCAAGGACCATAACATTGTATCAATCGCATCTGCTAGAAAAATGACAGGATGGATAATGAGAACCTTCAAAACTAGGGAGGCCAAGCCTATGATGACACTCTTCAGGTCACTTGTTCTATCTAGGCTGGAATATTGCTGCACACTAACAGCACCTTTCAAGGCAGGTGAAATTGCTGACCTAGAAAATGTACAGAGAACCTTCACGGCGCGCATAACGGAGATAAAACACCTCAATTACTGGGAGCGCTTGAGGTTCCTGAACCTGTATTCCCTGGAATGCAGGCGGGAGAGATACATGATTATATACACCTGGAAAATCCTAGAGGGACTAGTACCGAACTTGCACACGAAAATCACTCACTACGAAAGCAAAAGACTTGGCAGACGATGCAACATCCCCCCAATGAAAAGCAGGGGTGTCACTAGCACGTTAAGAGACCATACAATAAGTGTCAGGGGCCCAAGACTGTTCAACTGCCTCCCAGCATACATAAGGGGGATTACCAACAGACCCCTGGCAGTCTTCAAGCTGGCACTGGACAAGCACCTAAAGTCGGTTCCTGACCAGCCGGGCTGTGGCTCGTACGTTGGTTTGCGTGCAGCCAGCAGCAACAGCCTGGTTGATCAGGCTCTGATCCACCAGGAGGCCTGGTCACAGACCGGGCCGCGGGGGCGTTGACCCCCGGAACTCTCTCCAGGTAAACTCCAGGTAACCCCACTTTTACTACCACTACAACTACCATTCCATTACTATTGCCTCCTTTCACCATTCACTCCCCTTATCTCTCCTGCCACTAAAACTACTCTCCTACTTTCTATTACCACTACTTTTACTACCATTTCCACTACCTCTCTTGGTCCCATCCCTGTTCCCCTCCCTCGCCCATATACACTGTCTCCCTTTGTGTCAGTGTGACTTTGTAAATGGTCCAAGTCGGACTGAAACGTCGTTGTAAGCTTCTCTCTCCTACGTGTGGGTTATTTGTGTACTGTTCTAGTCACGGTATTGTGCCTTTTTGCTCTTCTGAGTGGTGATAACAGTTATATAAAACCTTTCACTTAACTCCAGGTGACCAAGGCAGGAAAACAATGATGACAACAAAGCAATGGTGGCTTCAACGGTGAAGAGGGCCAAAAGAGCCCACATGACCATACGAGACTAACCATGAGGAAATAGACTAGGAGAACCTGGAGCTAAAAATGAGACCATAAACATGGAAAGCGAATGTGCTAGAGGTGATAATGGCAACTTTCGAGCACCGTCACGTCAGGGACACAGAGGAGGGGATGACCTGGCAAAGCTGAGTAATTCTGATATAGGGAATATCAAATACAGGAGCCCCGCCTCGGTCCTAGTGATCATACAGTCGTGAGTTTCAACTACCTCATGGAAGCAAACTTGGAGAGATAGCGCGGGAAAGACGAGAGAAAAAGCAAATATTCAGAAGGGACTACATAGACGAGGAAATTCCTGAATGAGATGCTGTGGGAAAGGTAACCAGTTGGGAAGACGGTGAAAGGGATGATGGAGCATGTAACAGGAAAGTGGTGGGAGGTTAAGGAAAATTCATACCAAGAAGCAAAAGTAGCAACGACAAGAACAGAATGAGCCTCTCCGTTGCTCATCGAGAGGTGCAGAGGCAAAAGTTAAAAGAGCTAGAGTATGGAAAAAGATAAAGAAGGCAAAGAAACCAGGAAAACAAGGAAACAATCACAATATTCAGACAGGAATATGCATGAGAATGACAACATCGAAAGCCAAAGCCAACCCTAAGTTGCTATACAGCCATGTCAGCATAGGAAAAAAAAGACAATAGTAAAGGACCCGGTAATCAGGCTGGAGCAGGAAGAGCTCACAAGGAATAACCAGGAAGTCTATGAGGGGCTCAGAAATTAGAGGAGGTATTATTGGATGAAATAGAGAAGATATTAGTCATAGAGGCAGAGTGCACCAGCAAGTGCTGGACATAATACATATGAAAGGTAACTATGTGAGTGATATACCTCGAAGGCAATCAGACCGGCTATCTCTCCTTCGTTCCTGAGTGAGGGAGTGGCAGCACTGTGAGAATCACAAGCCAAAATCAACAAGTCATTCAACAAAAATGGTCTATGAGGGGGAGCCAGGAGCCGAGTCTCTACCCCAGCAAATCCAACCCATTGAGAACAACCTGTTGAGATGCTGGCGCGCGCGCGCACACACGCACACATACGCACACGCGCACACACGCACACATACGCACACACGCACACGCACACGCACACGCACACGCACACGCACGCACACACACACACACACACACACACACACACACTACCACTGGTGGTGGTACTGATGCAGTATAGGTGCCGAAGACAGTGCAGGATCAGATCCAAAAACTGCACGAGTAGGGAATCCAGCCCCCATAATTCCTAGCCAACAGAAAACAAATCTGTGTATATTATATGCTTGGCAGGTTGGTAGACAGCAACCACCCAGGGAAGTACTATCGTCCTACCAAATGAGTGTGAAACACAAGCCTGTAATTGTTTTCCATGATGGTAAGAGTGCTGGTGTCTTTTTCTGTCTCATAAACATGCAAGGTTGCAGGTATGTCTTGCTACTTCTACTTACACTTACGTCACACTACACATGCATGTACAAGCATATATATACTAACCCCTCTGGGTTTTCTTCTATTTTCTTCCGAGTACTTGTTCTTGTTAATTTCTGCTTATCTCCATGGGGAAGTGGAACAGAATTCTTCCTCTGTAAGCTATGCGCGTCGTAGGAGGCGACTTAATGCCGGGAGCAATGGGCTAGTAACCCCTTCTCCTGTATAAACTACTAAAAACATGGAAAAGAAAAACTTTATAAAATTGGGATGTTTGAATGTGCGTGGAGGTAGTGTGGATGATAAGAAAGAAATGATTGCTAATGTTACGAATGAAAAGAAGTTGGATGTCCCAGCCCTGAGCGAAACAAAGATGAAAGGGATAGGGGTTTCAGTGGGGAGAAATAAATGGGATTAAGTTAGGAGTGTCTGAGAGAGTTAGAGCTAAGGAAGGGTAACAATAATGTCGAAGGATCAGTTACAGAGAGAGAAGAGGGAATATAAGTGTATAAATTCAAGGATTATGTAGATTAAAATAATGGTAGGATGTGAAAAGTGGGTGATAATAAGTGTGTATGCACCGGGAGAAGAGAGGAGTGTAGAGGAGAGAGAGATTTTGGGAGATGTTAAGCGAGTATGTAGGAGCTTTTGAGCCAAGTATGAGACTAATTGTGGTAGGAGACCTAAATGCTAAAGTAAGAGAAGTGTTTAGAAAGAGTATGGTAGGTAAGTTTGGGTGCCAGGTGTAAATGATAATGGAGAGCATTTTATTGAACTTTGTACAGAAAGAGGTTTGGTTATAGGTAACACATATTTTAAGAAAAAGAGGATAAATAAGTATACAAGATATGATATAGGGCAAAATGACATTAATTTGTTGGACTACGTATTGGTAGATAAAAGACTGAAGATGAATGATTCAGAGAACCGAGAAGTTGATAAATTAGACATATGTGCAACACTTGGGTATCTTTAATGAGGAAACGTTTCACCATACAGTGGCTTCATCAATCCATACCGTTCCCCTCTGTATGGACTGATGAAGCTACTGTATGGCGAAACGTTTCCTCACTAAAGATACCCAAGTGTTGCACATGTATCTAATTTATAGATAAAAGATTGTTGGGTAGACTTCAGGATGTGCATGTTTAAAGAGGGGTCACAGATATATCAGATCACTTTTTAATTTACAACTAAAAAGTGATCTGATATATCTGTGGTATGTGGGATACAAGGAAAATGGGAGCAGCAAGTAAGAGAGAAGTGAAGGTATGTAAACTAAAGGAGGAGGCAGTTAGGGTAAGATATAAACAACTGTTGAAAGACAGATGGGCTAGTGATAGTACATTTGTATAGGCAATGGGATAGATGTATGGGGTAAGTTTAGGAATATAGTGTTAGTGTGTTCAGCAGATGTTTGTGGTTACAGGAAAGTGAGTGCGGGAGGCAGAGAGAGCGATTGGTGGAATGATGATGTAAAGAGTAGTAAGAGAGAAAAAATTAGCATATGAGAGGTTTTTACAAAGTAGAAGTGATGCAAGGAGGGAAGAGTATATGGAGAGAAAGAGAGAGGTTAAGAGAGTGGAGAAGCAATGTAAAAGAGAGAGCAAATGAGAGAGTGGGTGAGATGTTATCAACAAATTTTGTTGAGCATAAAAAGTTTTGAAGTGAGATGAATAAGTTGAGAAAGCCTGGGGAACAAACGGATTTGCTAGAGGTATCGGGAAGATGCAGAGAATATTTTGAGGAATTGTTAAACGCTGATGAAAATAGGGAAGCTGTGATTTCGTGTACAGGGCAAGGAGGAATAACATCTTACAGGAGTGAGGAAGAACCAGTTGTGAGTGTGGGGGAAGTGCATGGGGCAGTGGGTAGAATGAAAAGGGGTAAAGCAGCTGGGATTGATGGGATAAACATAGAAATGTTAAAAGCAGGTGGGGATATAGTTTTGGAGTGGTTAGTGTTTTTATTTAATAAATGCAAGGAAGAGGCTAAGATACCTAGGGATTGGCAGAGAGCATGCATAGTTCCTTTGTATAATGGCAAAGGAGGATAAAAGAGAACGTAAAAATTATAGGGGAATAAGTCTGTTGAGTATACCTGGTAAAGTGTATGGTAGAGTTATTATTGAAAGAATAAAGAGTAAGATGGAGAGCAGGATAGTAGATGAACAAGGAGGCTTTAGAAAGGGTAGGGGGTGTGTAGACCAAGTGTTTGCAGTGAAATACATAGGTGAACAGTATTTGGATAAGGGTAAAGAGGTTTTTGTGGCATTTATGGATTTGAAAGGAGCATATATAGCGGATAGGGATGCAATGTGGCAGAGGTTGCAAATGAATGGAACAGGAGGTAGGTTACTGAAAGCAGTGAAGAGTCTTTACGAGGATAGCGAGGCTCAGGTTAGAGCATGTAGGCAAGGAGGAGATTATTTCCCAGTAAAAGTAGGTCTTGGACAGGGATGTGTGATGTTACCAAGGTTGTTCAATATATTTATAGATGGGGTTGTAAGACAAGTAAATGCTCGGGTGTTGGCAAGAGGTATGGGGTTGAAAGATAAAGAATCTAACACAAAGTGGGAGTTGTCATAGTTGCTCTTTGATGAAGACTCTGCTTTTGGGAGAATCTGAAGAGAAGTTGCAGAGGTTGGTTGATGAGTTTGGTAAGGTGTGTAAAAGAAGGAAATTAAAAGTGAATACAGGAAAGAGCAAGGTGATGAGGATAACCAAAAAATTAGGTAATGGACGATTGGATATCAGATTGGAGGGAGAGAGTATGGAGGAGATGAATGTATTCAGATATCTGGGAGTGAACGTGTAGGCAGATGGGTCTATGAAAGATGAGGTGAATCACAGAATTGACGAGGGGAAAATGGTGAGTGGTGCACTGAGGAGTCTGTGGAGACAAAAAATTTTATCCATGAAAGCAAAGAGGGGAATGTATGAGAGTCTAGTTATGTCAATGCTCTTGTATGGGTGTGAGGCATGGGTGGTGAATGTTGCAACAAGGAGAAGGCTGGAGGCAGTGGAGATGTCATGTCCGGGCACTGTGTGGTGTGAATGTAATGCAGAGAATCCGTAGTTTGGAGATCAGGAGGAGGTGCGGAACTGCCAAAACTATTATCCAGAGGGCTGAGGAGGGGTTGAGATAGTTTGAAAATGTAGAGAGGATGGAACGAAATAGAATGACTTCGAGAGTGTATAAATCTGTAGTGGAGGGAAGGTAGGGTAAGGGTCGGCCTAAAAAAGGTTGGAGGGAGGGGGTAAAGGAGGTTTAGTGTGCGAGGGGCTTGGACTTCCAGCAAGCGTGCGTGAGCGTGTTAGTAGCAAATGGAGACAAATGATTTTTAGGGCTTGACGTGCTGTAGGAGTGTAAGCAAGGTAACATTTATGAAGGGATTCAGGGAAACCTGCAGGCCGGACTTGATTCCTGGAGATGGGAAGTACAGTGCCGGTACTCTGAAGGAGGTGTCTTAATGTTGCAGTTTATAACTGTAGTGTAAGCATGCCTCAGGCAAGACAGTGGAGTGAATGATGAAAGTTTTTCTTTCTCGGGCCACCCTGCCTTGGTGGGAAATGGCCAATGTGTTAATAAACAATAATATATGCTTGGGGTTGCTATAGGCATGGAATATCTGGAAAAACAAATGGGACATGCAATTCTGACCATCCAAAAAAATGTCCTAACTACATGACCAAACGAATGTGTCATCCTTCCTGTAAACTTTTTCATCCTGAAATGTGTTATTCATCAAAGGCAATGTTACAGCACAAACTGCCAGACACACCATTTGAAAGAGACCAGAAGGTACAGATCCCACAAACCCGGACACAAACTACACAAGTTACAACCATTCAGCACATTATTATAATAAAAAAGAAGCGCTAAACCACAAGAGCTATACAGCACCATTCACCAGAGAAAGATTTTTTAGTGCAGGGAAGAACAAAATGGCAAGAAATGACAAAATTACCCCATTTTGGAGAATTGTTGGAGTGGAGGCAAAATCAGTGGTACCCCACTCCAAAACAGATATTAGTGCCAACAAATAAAGCCTCTCAACGTGCAAGCAATCCGACATCATTTGTATTTGCCAATATATAGTCTAAAACCATAAACCAACAACAAAATGCATTTCATCAGTGGACTGCTCACAGAGTTGAATACAATGTTTGCAGCTTTCACAGAGATGCACATAAAAGATCGCTCTGACAACGAAATATGGATACAAGCGTACAGCTTGTTTGGATATGACAGGCAACATATAGTATGCCACAGAGTCGCTTATTGCTCAGAATACCACAAATGATACAGTTGAAGTTTTGGCAGTAAAGATTGAGAACCAAAACCAAATTATTGTGGCTATATATAAGCCACCAGATGTTACTTTTCAATAATTCAAGGAACAGCTATTCAAAATTGACTGCTGTCTGGATAATCTTCCAATCCCAGCCCTAAATACCATATTCCTTGGTAATTTCAATTTAAGACATTTAAAATGGAAGAATGTGGCAAAATGTTTATAACACCGGGAAGCAGCTCAGATGAAAAATATCACACACGAGCTATTAAATCTCTGCAACAAATTTAAGAACATAAGAAGGAACACTGCAGCAGGCCTACTGACCCATGCGAAGCAGGGATTAGCCCAATGACCCACCTAATCAGGTCACTTCCACTTAAGGAGCACTGCATCAGACCTAGTAGCACAAGCTAGTCATTTCCAACTCTCACCCACCCACACCCACTCATGTATTTATCTAACCTATTTTTAAAGCTACACAACGTTTTAGCCTCAATAACTGTACTCGGGAGTTTGTTCCACTCATCCACAACTCTATTACCAAACCAGTGCTTTCCTATATCCTTCCTGAATCAGAATTTTTCCAACTTGAAACCATTGCTGCGAGTCCTGTCTTGGCGGGAAATTTTCAGCACACTATTTACATCCCCTATATTTATTCCTGTTTTCCATTTATACACCTCGATCATATACCCCCTAATTCTACGCCTTTCGAGAGAGTGCAAATTCAGAGCCCTCAATCTATCCTTAAGATCTACATTATTTAGTTTATATGTGGTATGGTTATTTTCCTGTCCAACATTTAGGACTGCATTTGTCTATATTAAACTGCATCTGCCATTTCTCCGACCATTGCATCAGTCTATTCAAATCATCCTGAAGTGCTCCATGGTCCTCATTAGAGTGAACTGAACGGCCTATTTTGGTGTCATCAGCAAACTTGCTTATGTCGCTATTTATTCCCTCATCCACGTCATTTATGTAAATCGTGAACAACAAAGGGCCCAACACTGACCCCTGCGGAACACCGCTTGTGACGTGCCCCCATTCTGATTTTTCCCCATTTATGCCAACTCTCTGCTGCCTATTTGTCAGCCATTTCTCTACCCAGGAAAAAATTTCTCCTCCTATTCCTATTTGCTACCATAAGCCAGCAAATAGTGGAGCCAACAAGACTGGAAAATAAACATAACTTTATTTTTACTAATAATGATTGACCTAGTACGTCGGCCCCCTCAAGGGAGGTTCCTTGACGCTGGTGAGGGGCTCTTGGTCTAGGGAATTGGATCTGTGCTCCAGTTCCCTGAATTGAGCCTGAATACCTTCCATCCCTCCCCCCCTCACATGCGTTGTATAATCCTAAGGGTTTAGCGCTCCCACATGATTATAATAATAATTTACCCCATCGGGAATCGAACCCGGGCCCTCCGTGTGTGAAGCAAGAGGTTTGCCAGTCAGGCCACGGGGTGACTCAAGCCATAGGCTACTTTAGTGTTTACCAGTAGGCTCACCTGGGCTCTGATGTGGTTATGACCCTGTTGGTTGAGTGACGGCTGGTGAAACTGGGTGAGACGTATCGGTATGAGAGTATGGTAGGGCATGGCGCCCGCTGCGTCCCAACCTCATGATACATATGTCTGTTTTGTTTTGTTTTTATATTTCAGCCTGCCGGCTCCTTATGTATCTTTATTTGGGTGCACATACTGAGGGAAATGTGGGCGTGTTTATCTAGTGTTTGCATATATATATTGTTGGAAGTAATAAATGTATATTTTACTAACGAGGAATTTTGCCTGAACTCTCTAATAACCAAACCATTGGAGTAGTGAATGCTGGTTTAGCGCTTTTTGATATTCGTGTAACTTTTACCTCTGCCCCTAGACAAAGCCTTAAGCCCCATTTTCTGTGTAACATGTGCTTTAAATGTTCTATGGAGAGGGAGCTGGAGCTTAGACACGGTAGTCATCCCACAGTCACTAAAAACAACGAATATAGCCCCACTCCAAAAAAGTGACAGTAAATAGCAAAGAATTATAGGCCGATAGCACTAACGTCCAACATCGTTAAAATCTCTAACGTAAGATCGCCAACCATTTGGATTCCCAACAACTGCACAACCTAGAGAAGCTTGGGTTTAGAACAGGTCACTTCTGCCTTTCACAACTATTGGACCATTATGATATGGCCTTGGATGCACCAGAGGATAAACACAGACTTTGTGAAAGTCTTCGACAAGTGCGATCACGGGGTAATAGCATACAAAATGTGTGATACACAAATAACCCGCACATAAAAGAGAGAAGCTTACGACGACGTTTCGGTCCGACTTGGACCATTGACAAAGTCACACTAACCAGAGGTGGAGCAGGACGGCTATATATAGGCAGGAAGAGGTGGTGGTAGTGGTAGTAGTAGTAGTAGTAGTAGTGGTACAAGAGTTGTATATAATACCGACAAGATGAAATTAAGACACATGAACAACACCCGGGCATCCCCATCATAGACGTTTCGCCATCCAGCCAGCCACTGGATGGCGAAACGTCCACAACAAAGACAACCAGATGCCGCACATGTGTCTTAATTTCATCAGTAGTTGTAGTAGTAGAAGAAGAAGAGGTAGTAGTAGTGGTAGTGGTAGAAGTGGGAAACAAAAAGGACGAGCCAGTCAAATACAAAGGAAGGGGAGCACTGCAAGAGAGCTAGATGCCCACAGAGGGAGAGCAAGCGCACAGAGGTGCGTGAAAGGGAAGTGGTGAAATAAATGAAGAAGGAACAGAAACACGAGACATGACAGAGAAAGACAACCCAGAGGAGCAAAGGAAAGAGGAAAAGGGAAGAGGAAGAAGAAGAAAAAGAAAGAAAAAATGAGGATTCAGGTTAAGTCACGGGTGTTCTGAAGTTTGGAGCATTTTAAAATGTAGTGGGAGAGGAAGGCATCTACAGAGACGAAGCCAGGGCTAAGGTTCATACAAGGAAAGTTGTGTATTAGAGAGGATTCAACTAGACGGCGACTGTTCGAGTTGGAAGTAGGGAAGACAGTTTTAGCAGAAGACCAGTCAATAGGATGGCTATGATCTCTGACGTGACAGAAAAGAGCATTGTTAGTGTCGGCAAGCCTAACACTATTTTTGTGCTTCCTAAGTCTGTCAGAAAGAGATCGACCAGATCCTATTGACTGGTCTTCTGCTAAAACTGTCTTCCCTACTTCCAACTCGAACAGTCGCCGTCTAGTTGAATCCTCTCTAATACACAACTTTCCTTGTATGAACCTTAGCCCTGGCTTCGTCTCTGTAGATGCATTCCTCTCCCACTACATTGTAAAATGCTCCAAACTTCAGAACACCCGTGACTTAACCTGAATCCTCATTTTTTCTTTCTTTTTCTTCTTCTTCCTCTTCCCTTTGCTCCTCTGGGTTGTCTTTCTCTCTCATGTCTCGTGTTTCTGTTCCTTCTTCATTTATTTCACCACTTCCCTTTCACGCACCTCTGTGCGCTTGCTCTCCCTCTGTGGGCATCTAGCTCTATTGCAGTGCTCCCCTTCCTTTGTATTTGACTGGCTCGTCCTTTTTATTTCCCACTTCTACTACTACCTCTTCTTCTACTACAACTACTGATGAAATTGAGACACATGTGCAGCGTCTGGTTGTCTTTGTTGTGGACGTTTCGCCATCCAGTGGCTGGCTGGATGGCGAAACGTCTCTGATGGGGATGCCCGGGTGTTGTGCATGTGTCTTAATTTCATCTTGTCGGTATTATATACCATTCTTGTACTACTACTACTACCACCGAACGAACGAACGAACGAAAGTTCAGGTAAGATCCCAAATGGGATGAGCGGGGAAGACGGGACAGACGAAGAACAGTGCTGGAGAGGAGTGTTCTTAGTCGAAGATATAGAGCCAGGGCTTAACCCAGCAGCGAGGCGATCGTGGGACAGATATTGAGAAGAGAAATTCAGGCTCTTCTGTTGGGACTCCGGTGGGGTGAGCGGGGAGGAAGGGACATGCGACGTTTAGAGCTAAAGAGGAGTGTAGAACTGAGCCATGTCTTAACCCAAAGGGTAAGGCGAACGTGGATCAGAGAATGGTACCTGTCATAGAAGGTACCTCTCGGAGAATCCAAGGTTATTTGTAAATAGGGTTAGGAGCAGGATCATGCAAGGAGTAGAAAAGGTTGTGTTGGTTTGTGGGTCTGCGAATGTCTTCGTCAAGGAGAGAGGTCCAGTAGTCATGTCGTGTCACAAGTTTGTCAATCTATCTGTCACAGAGCGTCTTCCAGTACAGATTCAGCGCAGGGATGTCTAACTGGGCATGTAGAGACTCGCATGTGGCGAAGTCCTCCCATCTGACATCAAGCACCCAGCGCAGCGCCTTGTTCTGGACACGCTGCAGTTTAAGTAAGTTTGTTTTTGCTGCAAGAGAGAGGGCAAGAGGAGAGTAAGTTATCAGAGGACGTATAAGGGATTTGTAGAGGTGTAGTTTGGTGCGTTGAGAGGCATGTTTCAGCTTATAGAAGCCCGCAAGGGCCTTACTAGCTATTGCATGCCTTGAGTGAATGTGTCCATGTAAGCGTAGAAGGTAGTCAAGATTAACGCCAAGGACAGTGACAGATTGTGTCATGGGGATGTAAGTGCGGGTGTCAGCTGTTCTGAGCTCGACAGGTAATGGAGGATCACGTTTTCTGTAGTTAAAATATGTAATGCTGGATTTAGCTGCATTGGTTTTGATTCTCCATTTTTGTTTCCAGATGGCTATCCTGTCGACCTCATTTTGTGTTTTGTGTGTGAGTGCATCTATATTGGCATGAGTGATAAGTTGTGTAATGTCGTCTGCATAGGCTAGTGTGATGGAGTTTTGGTATACAGGTGTTGGTATGTCGTTAGTGTATAAAATGTAGAGGGTAGGGGAGAGGACAGATCCCTGGGGTACTCCGGCATTTAGTGTGTAGTAGTCAGATTAACAGCCTTGGAATTTGATTCTCATGGTACGGCCGTCTAGGAAGTTGCAAAGGAGTTTACGAGTAGTGAGAGGCAGGTTAAAGTTAGTGCAGAGTTTGTACTTGAGCCCTTGGTGCCAGACAGTGTCAAAAGCTTTTTCAACGTCTTTTGCAACCAGGGCTGTCCTGTTTCTTTGTTCTGTGTTTATGTGGATGTAGTTGAGAATGATGTTAATGGCATCTTGTGTGGATCTGTGTGTTCTGAAGCCAAACTGACCATCAGAAAGTAGAGAGTTGTGTTCCAGGTATCTGCGAAGGCGATGGTTGATGAGTTTTTCAAAGAGTTTACCTAACAACCTGTCGGTATTTTATACCATTTTAATGTTCAGTTTACCTAAAGTTTCGAGGAGGCTGATAGGGCGATAGTTTCTAGGATTAGAGTGGTCTTTTTTGGGTTTAGGAAGGAGGATAGCAGTAGCAGCTTTGAAGAGGGAAGGGAAATATCCAGAGGCAAGGGAGGCATTGAGGAGGTTTGTGTAGGCAGTAATGATAGAGTCAGGAAGGTGTTTTAGGATAATATGGTTTAGGCCAGAGGCGCCAGGAGCTTTGGGAGGAAGGTGTCTGAGGAGAGTTTTAATGTCTGTGTTGGTGAAAGGAGTGTCGAGTTCTTGGGAGGAGGTAAGAGAGTCTAGATGAATGTGGCTATCTGGTGTTGTATCTTGTGTGTGTGCAGTGTTCCAATGTTCTATGTTCTGAATGTGTTGAATAACGTTAGGGTGAGGTGGGGGAGGGTGGAAGATGTTCTCCCAGATGTGTTTGAAGATGTTGGTAGCAGCCTGCGGGTCTGAGATGTGTGTGTTGTTGTGGGTGATGTGTTTGAATTTGTTGGTGGGAGTAGTGCCTCTTATTTTTTTGATAAAGTTCCAGAAGGCTTTAGTGTTTTTAATACGCTGTTTGTCAGCTTGTTGTATGAGTTGTGACCAGTGATTGTTGTGGTCTTGGTCTAGACTGTGTAGAATGTTGTTTCTAAGGTAAGTGAGATCTAATCGAACTTGATTAAATCTGTGTGTGTTGTAGAGGAAGCGGTTGTGGTAGCAGATAATTAGTCTTCTTGTTTCGAGTGACGGTTTGAAGGAATAACGAGTGGTGTGAGTTTTCTTTGGTATTGCGTTGTTGGCTGCTTGTGTAATGGTGTCCTGGATGAGATCAAGTTGAGTATCGATGTCAGAGACAGGTTTGTTGTAATAGTCATAGGTGAGGTAAAAATTGTCTATGTGTTGTTTGAAAGCATCCCAGTCAACGTTCTTGTAGGAGAAGGAAGGTGTGGTTGGAATGAGGATAGGGTTGGAGGAGATGTGCAAGATGACTGGGATGTGATCAGAGCCTGTAATAGGGCCAGGTGAGATGTAGTGTTGAAATAGAGAACTGGCTCGGTTTGCCAGAATGATGTCTGGTTTGCCTTGGCCCGTGTGATTGAAGAAGGTATTGAAGTCTGGGCCGAGATGAATTAGGTGTTTATGGTTAGTGAAGTTGAGTAATTGGTGACCAAGTTGGTTGTTACTGGTGTGATGAAAGGCGGTGTGTTTGGCATTCATGTCAGCTAGTAGGTATGTTGGTGTGTTGGTGTAGTTGAAGACTAAGGAAAGGTCGTGTATGTTGAGAATAGTGTTTGGGCGAGCATAGGTGGTGAAAAAGATAAAGGGACCAAGGTGGGTGTGTATTCTGACTGCAAGACAGTGTTGGTGAATAAAAGAGATTGGGAGAGATTCGTGTTTTATGTTGGATTTGACAAGGATGGCAACCCCATTGTGGGGATCATAGGGGGACTGTAGTGCAGTATAACCATAATGGCGGATACGTTGAGGGGCTTTGAGGCAGGTACTGTTTAGCAAAACAATATCTGGTCTCTCTGCTTCAAGGAGCTCGGCCAGTAGGTGTCTAATAGTAAAGTAAGAACGTATGTTGAACTGAATCACTTTAAACATGATTTAATGGTTTCGTCATAGCAAAGTTAATGTCGGGGGAGGAGTTTGGATTAAAACCCGTGATAGTGGTGCCATCAGTGGATGCGAGTTTGTAGGTGTTACGGACCCGTTTCCTGGAGGGGGAGGAAGAGATGGATCTGTTTTTATGTTCTTTTGTATGTCTGTCAGAAGTTGGGGCAGGTTTAGGTTTGAGTGGATTTTGTCTGGAGGAGGTGGAGTTGGACCTGGATGAAGTTTTGGTTGTGGTGGAGGAGTGGGTGAAGGTAGATGCAGAGGAAGTGGAAGCTTTGGTAGGGGATGAGGAAGTGGAAGCTATGGTACTGGGTAAGGAAGCGGAAGCTTTGGTTAGGGATGAGGAAGTGGGTAAGGAGGTCGGGGGAGGGGTGGTCGTAGCAGCAGCAGTAGGGGTGTTGGTGGGAGGGGTGGAAGTAGTGAAGAGGGGTAGGGGGAAGAGCTGGTGGGTGTAGGAAGTGAGGGTGGAAGAGAGGGAGGAGGTAGAGGTTGTAGGGGGCTTAGAAGAGAAGCAGGAAGGAGGGATAATTAAAGAGGGAAGATTGTTAGCGGACAAGATTAGGTTAAGGACATGTGAGTAGTCTGATTGGTAGGCTTGAGAGATTACCATCGCAGAGTGGGCAGCAGTGGCGAGTTGGCAGTTAGTTTTGTAGTCTAGTGTGGGTGTAGGTGTAGAAGGAGAGGTGATTGTAGTCTGTGTGTTGGTGTTTGAAGTGTGTAGAGTAGGAGGGGTAGACCAAGTGCATGGGGTAACCCAGGCATTGGGGGTAGGGGTGGAAGGTATTGTAGGAGGGGGAGGTGCAGGGAAGAGGTTGGGGAGGGAGGGAGGTTGGCTTTCTCTGAGGGTGGAGAGAATGTCTTTTCTAGTAGGGCAGGAATTTGCAACTGCAGTGTGTGACCCACCGCAGTTAGAACATTTAAGGGGGAGGTTGCAAGTGTTCCAGAAGTGGCCAGTTGCTGAACATCTGGAGCAGGTTTGTGTGGAAGTGCATGAGATTTTGTCGTGGCCGAATTTGTAGCATTTCAGACATTGTGTGATGGGGTAAAAGTTTGGAGTGAAGAGGGTGTTTGGAGGAATGCGGATGGTCTTGGCAAGGATTCCTTGATTGAAGAGTGTAGAGGCGTCAGAAGGAGTTGAACAGCATATTTTGAGGATGGTAGAGTTTTCAGGTCTATAAATATCGTCAACACAGCATATTTTGAGGATGGTAGAGTTTTCAGGTCTATAAATATCGTCAACAGAGACTTTGTTCTTAGTACTAATGTCTTTGATTAAGTCTTCTTTGTCTGTGTCATAGGCAGTCAGGAGAGAATAGTCTATGTGTTTTGCGATCACTGTGCATTTGGCGCGGTGCTCAGGAGTCCAAATAGTGAAGCCTGCATTGAGAAGTTTTTGTCTGGTCTCGGTTGAGGTGTACGTTTCGTAAGAATGTCTGTCAAGAAGTAGTTTGAATCCTGAGTTGGTTTTAAACACTTTATGCTGAGGAGCGCCAGTGATCTGGTACAGTAAATTTCCAGGACAGATAGTGGCATGATCAGATTTAGAGTATTTGAGGTTAAGCGAGAAAGAATTGGGCTTGGAAGAGGTGGGGGCAGGGTAGGCCTTAGAAGCAGGAGTAGACAGAGTAGAGGCAGGTGTTGGCAGTAGAGGAGTGGTAAGGGGAAAGGAGGTGGAAGGCATTGCAGGCATCGTAAATTAGATGTGGGGGCCAATCCTGTGAGAAAAATTGGCTAGGCAAGTACGTATGAAGTAGACACACGTACTTGCCTGGCTATAACTTTAAAGTTTCTTGTGGAGTCCGTCTCTGGAGGCACAGGACACTGAGGAGGTGAGCTGTAGCTTGATGGAGCACTGTATGCCCTGAACGGTGAGGAGAGGCAACACTGGCTGAAAGGCGTGCAGACCACACGTACAGGACTGAAGGCCCGTGGAGACTTCAGACAGCACTCTGGCTGTGAGCAGGAGTGCAGAGGGAGGCTTCCTGCCCTGGGTAGGCAGCCACCGACGCACCAATCCTAATGGTGAAGACGAAGGTCCAGTAACCGGTGAAGAGAACAACTCTGGCTGTGAGCGATGAGGAGAGCCAACACTAGCTGAATGGCGAGCAGACTTCACATACAGGCTGAGGCGTGGAGACTACAGACAACGGCGAGGAGAGGCAACACTGGCTGTATAGCGTGTAGACTACACTTACAGTCTGGAGCGTGGAGGCTACAGATAGCAACAGGAGTGCAGAGGCTTCCTGCCCTTGGGTAGGCAACCACCGACGCACCAATCCTGAAGGTGAAGACGAAGGTTTAGTAACCACCACTCTGAGGATAGTCACACTCAACACGGGGTAATTAGAGAGGCGAGATCGTTCGTCGATGGAGCTGTGTGTCCAATGAAATGAATGGACTACCATCACCTCTTCCTGCCTATATATAGCCGTCCTGCTCCACCTCTGGTTAGTGTGACTTTGTCAATGGTCCAAGTCGGACCGAAACGTCGTCGTAAGCTTCTCTCTTTTATGTGCGGGTTATTTGTGTATCGTTCCAGTCACGGTACTGTGCCTTTTTTTGTTATAAAATGTGTGATAAAAGAATAATGGGAAAAGTGGAAAGAAGTATCTTCAGCTTTCCAAACAAAAGAATACAGAGGGTCAGATGCAGCTACAGTGAAAAGCTCTGCTCCATAAGGGACAGTACTCTCCCCAAATTTTTTCATCCTCATATCTGACATAGACAGAAATATAAACCATAGCACTGTGTCTTACTTTGCTGACAATACTAGAATTTGCATGAGTGTGTCATCCATTGAGGTCACTGCAAATCTCTAAACGGATATAAACCAAATCTTCCAGTGGACAACAGGAAAAAAAATATGAAGTTCAGTGAGGATAAGTTTAAATTACCCCACGATGAAAAACATGAAGAAGCTAGATCGTAGTATAAAACAAATTCTAACAACACAATACAGCAGAATATTAATGTGACGAAGTTAGGAGTAATAATATCAGAGGATCTCACTCTCAAAAGTCACAGCACTGTCATTATCACAGCTGTTAGGAGAATGATAGGATGGATAATGAAAATCTTCAAAACATGGGATGCCAAGCCATGGATGATTCTCTTTATGTCACTTGTTCTTTCTAGCCATGAATACTGTCCGATAATGGCCCCTTTCATGGCAAGGGAAACTGCAGATCTGGTAAACATAGAGAACTTTCACTGCATGTACAAGTACAGTCAACCATATCAATTACTGGGATCGTTTGGAGTTCCTTGACCTATATTCCTTGGAATGCAGGCGTGAAAGATACATCATAATTTACAACTGGAAAATCCTAGAGGGACTAGCCCCAAATCTGCACACATACAAATCACTCCCTACGAAAGCAAAAGACTCGGCTGACGGTGCAACATCACCCTAATGAAAAGTAGGGGTACCGTGAGTGCACTAAGAGATAACATAGTAAATGTCAAGGGCCCCAAGACTGTTCAAATGTCTCCCAGCATACTACATACAGGGGATTACCAATAGACCGCTGTCTTTAAGAGGGAGCTGGACATACACCTGAAGCCAATACCTGACCAGTCCAGAATGGTTCGTACGTTGGATAGCGTGGGGTTGGCAATTACAGCCTGGCTGACCAGACCCTGATCCACCGTGAGGCCTAGTCATGGACCGAGCCGCGGGGGTGTTGACCTCCGGAACATCCTCCAGGTATACTACAGGAACACACATTAATACATACACAAATACACACACACAGAGACACACACACAGAGACACACACACACACAGAGACACACACACACAGAGACACACACACAGGAGCTCGGACTCGACCCCCGCAACCTCAACTAGGTGAGTACACAGAGACACACACACATACACACACACACACACACACACGAGGAGCTCAACATGAGATTTCAGGAAGTATTTACAGTGGAGGCTGAAGGGACACTGGGAAGACAAAACAGTGGGGTACATTACAATGGATATACCAACACGTGTTGGACGAATTACACACAACTGAGGAGGAGGTGGAGAAGCTCCTAAGTGATCTTGATACCTCAAAGGCGGTGGGACCGGACATCTCTCCGTGGGTCCTTAGAGAGGGAGAAGAGACACTACATGTGCCACTAACCAAAATCTTCAACACGTCCCTTGAAACTGGGCAACTACCTGAAGTATGGAAGAAGGCAAATGTAGTCCCCATCTTTAAGAAGGGAGACAGAAATGAAGCACTAATTTACAGACCAGTGTCACTGACGTGTATAGTATGCAAAGTCATGGAGAAAATTATCAAGAGGAGAGTGGTGGAGCACCTGGAGCAGAACAAGATTATAAACGACAGCCAGCACGGATTCATGGAAGGCAAATCCTGTGTCACAAACCTACTAGAGTTTTATGGCAAGGTAACTGAAATAAGAAATGCGAGGGAGGGGTGGGTTGATTGCATTTTCTTGGACTGCAAGAAGGCCTTCGCCACAGTTCCTCACAAGAGATTAGTACAGAAGCTAGATGAACAGACACATATAACAGGAAGGGCACTACAATGGATCAGAGAATACCTAACAGGGAGGCAACAGCTAGTCATGGTCTGTGATGAGGTATCACAGTGGGTGCTGGTGACGAGCAGGGTCCCACAGGGGTCAGTCTTGGGACCAGTGCTATTCTTGGTATATGTGAACGACATGGCGGAAGGGATAGACTCAGAAGTGTCCCTGTTTGCAGATGATGTGAAGTTAATGAGGAGAATTAAATCAGATGCAGACCAGACAGGTCTACAAAGAGACATGGACAGGCTGGATGTGTGGTCCAGCAACTGGCTCCTAGAATTTAACCCCGCCAAATGCAAAGTCATGAAGATCGGAGAAAGGCAAAGAAAATCGCAGAGTATAGGCTAGGAGGCCAAAGACTGCAAACCTCACTCAAGGAAAAAGATCTAGGAGTGAGTATAATACCGAGTACATCGCCAGAAGCACACATTAACCAGATAACTGCTGCGGCATATGGGCGCCTGGCAAACCTGATAATAGCATTCCGGTACCTCAGTAAGGAATCGTTCAAGACTTTATACACTGTGTACGTCAGGCCCATACTGGAGTACGCAGCACCGGTTTGGAACCCACACCTGGTCAAACACGTCAAGAAATTAGAGAAAGTGCAAAGGTTTGCAACAAGGCTGGTTCCAGAGCTAAGGGGAATGTCCAATGAAGAAAGGTTAAGGGAAATCGGCCTGACGACACTGGAGGACAGGAGGGTCAGGGAAGACATGATAACGACATACAAAATACTGCGTGGAATAGACAAGGTGAACAGACAGGATGTTCCAGAGATGGGACACAGAAACAAGGGGACACAATTGGAAGCTGAAGACTCAGATGAGTCAAAGGGATGTTAGGAAGTATTTCTTCAGCCACAGAGTTGTTAGGAAGTGGAATAGTCTGGCAAGCGATGTAGTGGAGGCAGGAACTATACATAGTTTTAAGACGAGGTATGATAAAGCTCATGGAGCAGGGAGAGGGAGGACCCAGTAGTGGTCAGTGAAGAGGCGGGGCCAGGAGCCGAGTCTCGACCCCTGCAACCATAATTAGGTGAGTACAGAGAACAGTAAAAATTCTCAACTACTCCCTAAACCGCTATAGGTGTCGCAGCCGCTGCTACTTATCGCTAGGAGAATCTAAATTTGGAGGACCTATTTATCCGCCATACTCTGGCCTGCAAGAGCTTCAATATGCAGGTACACGCCTCGCTCTCACTCAGATGCTTAGGTTTAACAGTGTCGCTACAAGGCTCAAGTTATGTTTCTTTTGAGGTGCTAAACTGAGGCGTGCTCTACCCCACAACACCCACCAGTGGTGTGCTCTACCCCACAACACCCACCAGTGGTGTGCTCTACCCCACAACACCCACCAGTGGTGTGCTCTACCCCACAACACCCACCAGTGGTGTGCTCTACCCCACAACACCCACCAGTGGTGTGCTCTACCCCACCACACCAGCGCTGTGCTGTACCTCAACACCCACCAGTGGTGTGCTGTAGTTCACAACACCCACCAGTGGTGTGCTGTAGTTCACAACACCCACCAGTGGTGTGCTGTACCTCACAACACCCACCAGTGGTGTGCTGTACCTCACAACACCCACCAGTGGTGTGCTGTACCTCACAACACCCACCAGTGGTGTGCTGTACCTCACAACACCCACCAGTGGTGTGCTGTACCTCACAACACCCACCAGTGGTGTGCTGTACCTCGTAACACCCACCAGTGGTGTGCTGTACCTCACAACACCCACTAGTGGTGTGTTGTACCTCAACATCCACCAGTGGTGTGCTGTACCTCACAACACCCACCAGTGGTGTGCTGTACCTCACAACACCTACCAGTGGTATACCTCAACACAAACCAGTGTTGTACCTCAACACAAACCAGTGTTGTACCTCAACACAAACCAGTGTTGTACCTCAACACAAACCAGTGGTGTACCTTGTCATGTAGGGGGGTATTAGAATGAATGGGAAATAAGTGGGGAATATGGGAGTAAGGGATTATGTAGGGAGGGGAGAGGCAGGCGAGGTGGTAGGAGACTGGTATGCGGAGGTAGGTAGGTAGGTAATGACAGGTCAGTGGTGACCACCACGACACACTCACTACGCTACTCACTAACATATGCCTCGCCCACTCTTCACTCATATAAACATAATAAAATATGAGAAATAGGAATAGCTAATAAAGGGGACAGTGAATATTACTATTCTACTCAACCACAGTTTATTATTAAGTCTTTGTACAATAATATATTTGGGAACAGGAGTACATTGTGGTTTAGACAAATGGGATGGTACACATAAGCAGTGAGACAGGGAAATACAATCAACTTGACGAAAATGAATATAACTTACAATATAGCACAGAGGACAGTTCACTACAGGAACTAAGCCACAGGTCCCAAGACCTACACAGCACGAGTAATGCGCCAAGCCAGTACTCTGCCCAATGCCTCCAACAGTCTCCTCCAGAGACTTCAGCAGCCTTCTCCCGAGCCCTGCACCCCAGCAGCAGCTCCGCTCGAAGTCTCAGCTCAGGAGCTCTGCACCCAGGCCAGAGCTTCGCAGGAATCTCTGCTCAGGAGCTCTGCATCCCAGCAGCAGCTCCGCTCGAATCTCTCGATCATGCTCTTCCTTGGGCTTTTATGGTGGTCCAAGCACCCTCCACAACCACGTGTTGCGACCTGACGCCTAGGTCTGAGGCGTCAAGAACAAAAGACCTCAGACGTGGGCGTGGCTACAGACGCCTGCCAAGGCAAGGTGTGACCATATAATTGGTCAAATTAGGTCTCCCCAGAGACCTCACAAGCCCAGCTGGACTACATCACAACCTCAACACAAACCAGTGTTGTACCTCAACACAAACCAGTGGTGTACCTCAACACAAACCAGTGTTGTACCTCAACACAAACCAGTGGTGTACCTCAACACAAACCAGTGGTGTACCTCAACACAAACCAGTGTTGTACCTCAACACAAACCAGTGTTGTACCTCAACACAAACCAGTGTTGTACCTCAACACAAACCAGTGGTGTACCTCAACACAAACCAGTGGTATACCTCAACACAAACCAGTGTTGTACCTCAACACAAACCAGTGTTGTACCTCAACACAAACCAGTGTTGTACCTCAACACAAACCAGTGTTGTACCTCAACACAAACCAGTGTTGTACCTCAACACAAACCAGTGGTGTACCTCAACACAAACCAGTGGTATACCTCAACACAAACCAGTGTTGTACCTCAACACAAACCAGTGTTGTACCTCAACACAAACCAGTGTTGTACCTCAACACAAACCAGTGTTGTACCTCAACACAAACCAGTGTTGTACCTCAACACAAACCAGTGTTGTACCTCAACACAAACCAGTGTTGTACCTCAACACAAACCAGTGTTGTACCTCAACACAAACCAGTGTTGTACCTTAACACAAACCAGTGTTGTACCTCAACACAAACCAGTGTTGTACCTCAACACAAACCAGTGTTGTACCTCAACACAAACCAGTGTTGTACCTCAACACAAACCAGTGTTGTACCTCAACACAAACCAGTGTTGTACCTCAACACAAACCAGTGTTGTACCTCAACACAAACCAGTGTTGTACCTCAACACAAACCAGTGGTGTACCTCAACACAAACCAGTGTTGTACCTCAACACAAACCAGTGTTGTACCTCAACACAAACCAGTGTTGTACCTCAACACAAACCAGTGGTGTACCTCAACACAAACCAGTTCATTCATTCATTAGGGATTTGCCGGGACTTCCGGCCCGGGTCTTCTCCAGATGGCGACCCGGCGCCATAAACCAGTGGTGTACAACACACACCAGTGGTGTACAACACACACCAGTGGTGTACAACACACACCAGTGGTGTACAACACACACCAGTGGTGTACAACACACACCAGTGGTGTACAACACATCATGGTGTACCTCAACACAAACTAGTGGTTTAGCTCAACACAAACCAGTGGTTTACCTCAACACAAACCAGTAGTTTACCTCAACACAAACCAGTGGTTTACCTCAACACAAACCAGTGGTTTAACCCAACACAAACCAGTGGTTTACCTCAACACAAACCAGTAGTTTACCTCAACACAAACCAGTGGTTTACCTCAACACAAACCAGTGACTTACCTCAACACAAACCAGTGGTTAACCTCAACACAAACCAGTAGTTTACCTCAATAGAAACCAGTGGTTTACCTCAACACAAACCAGTGGCTTAACCCAACACAAGCCAGTGGTTTACCTCAACACAAACCAGTGGGTAACCTCAACAGAAACCAGTGGCTTACCTCAACACAAACCAGTGGGTAACCTCAACACAAACCAGCGGTTGACCTCAACACAAACCAGTAGTTTACCTCAACAGAAACCAGTGGCTTACCTCAACACAAACCAGTGGGTAACCTCAACACAAACCAGTAGTTTACCTCAACACAAACCAGTGGTTTAACCTAACACAAACCAGTGGTTTAACCCAACACAAACCAGTGGTTTACCTCAACACAAACCAGTAGTTTACCTCAACAGAAACCAGTGGCTTACCTCAACACAAACCAGTGGGTAACCTCAACACAAACCAGCTGTTGACCTCAACACAAACCAGTGGGTAACTTCCACACAAACCAGCGGTTGACCTCAACACAAACCATTGGTTTACCTCAACACGCACCTGTGTTGTTCTTTAATCTTTGGCCGACATTACCAAAGCCAGTAGGTTGCTGACATGATTGACATCATCAGAGCTGGAGTGTCGTTGACATGACATCAATGTTGGAGGGTTGTTGACTGACCATCAGAGCTTAAGTGTTGCTGACATAACTGACGTCAGCAGACAGAATGGCAGAAACACTCGTGGTAAAGCAATATAAATCAGTGGTCAGTGAGACCTGCTTCTCCTTGGTATTGTACGTCATAATCATGTCTCCCCCTAGCCCATCTGTTCTCTGGTAACAGGTTCAGTTCCTCTAGCCTCTCATTACCTCATACGACCCAGCTCTGGGACTATCTTTGCACTTTTCCCAGCTTCTCTACATGTTTAATCAGATAGTTCCGTACAGGCGCTGCAACCTCCAAGACAGGCCTGCCGTGTATAAGGTCGTGAATGCCTCCTTTGTGACGTTCCTGAAAGCTGTCCTTAAATTTGATCGTCTGCAGCGGCAATCCGGTTATAAGAATCAGATAAAATCCTCGGAACTATGTTCACCACGAGGTCCTTCTCTTTCAAGGTTGTTTGCAAATTTTGTCCCCCGAGGCTGTACTCGTGTACACACCTACAGCTCTTGGCTCCGCCTCCTCGCTGATCGTTACTAGATCCACTCTCTGTACTCGTGTACACACCTACAGCTCTTGGCTCCGCCTCCTCGCTGATCGTTACTAGATCCACTCTCTGCCGCGTGCATGCGTGCGTGCGTGTGGTGGGGATAGGGAGTGTATGTGTGTGTGTGTGTGTGTGTGTGTGTGTGTGTGTGTGTGTGTGTGTGTGTGTGTGTGTGTGTGTGCGTGTGTGTGTGCGTGTGTTGTGTGTGTGCGTGTTGTGTGTGTGTATACTCACCTAGTTGTGGTTGCAGGGGTCAAGTCATAGCTCCTGGCCCCGCCTCTTCCCTGGTCGCTACTGGGTGACTCTTCCTGCTCCATGAGCTCCATCATACCTCTTCTTAAAGATATGTATGGATCCTGCCTCCATTACATCACTTCCCAGACTATTCTACATCCTGACAACACTGTGATTGAAGAAATACTTCCTAATGTCCCTGTGATTCATTCGAGTCTTCAACTTACAACTGTGACCCCTTGCCGTTATGTCCCATCTGTGGAATATCCTGTCTCTGTCCACCTTGTCGATTCCTCTCAGTATTTTATAAGTCGCTATCATATCCCCCCTATCTCTGTCCTCCAGTGTCGTCAGGTCGATCTCACATAATCTTTCCAAGTAGGACATACCCCTTAGCTCCGGAACTAGTCTTTTTGCAACTCTTTGCACTTTCTCTAGCTTCCTTACATGGTTGGCTTGGTGTAGGTTCCAAACTGGCGCTGCATTCTCCAATATGTGCCTGACGTACACAGTGTACAGGGTCCTGAACGAGTCCTTATTAAGATGTCGGAATGCTGTTTTTGGATTTGCTAGGCGCCCGTATGCTGCAGCAGTTATCTGGTTGATGTGCGCCTCCGGAGTTGGGCCCAGTGTTATACTCACCCCAAGATCCATTTCCTTGAGTGAGGTTTGAAGTCTCTGGCCCCCTAGAGTGTACTCCGTCTGCGGTCTTCTTTCCCCTTCCCCAATCTTCATGACTTTGCATTTGGTGGGGTTGAACTCCAGAAGCCAGTTGCTGGACAATGCCTACAGCCTCTCCAGATACCTTTGTAATTCTGCCTGGTCCTCATCCCATTGAATTCTTCTCAACTTCACATCATCGGCAAACAGGGAAACTTCGGAGTTTATTCCTTCCGTCATGTCGTTCACAAAAACCAGAAACAGCACCGGCCCTAAGACTGACCCCTGTGGAACCCCGCTCGTTACAGGTGCCCACTCTGACACCTCACCACGCACCATGACTCGTTTTCTTCCTGACAGATATTCCCTGGTTCACTGTAGCGCCTTCCACGTTATCCCTGCCTGGTCCTCCAGCTTTTGCACTAATCTCTTGTGTGGAACTCCGTCAACAAACGCCTTCTTACAGTGCAAGAAAATGCAATCTACCCACCCCTCTCTCTCTTCGTCTTACTGTTCTCACCCTGTCATAGAACTCCAGGTGTGTGTGTGTGTGTGTGTGTGTGTGTGTGTGTGTGTGCGCGCGCGCTCACTTAATTGTGGTAGCAGGGATCGAGTCATAGCTTCTGGCCCCTCCTCTTTACCGGTCGCTACTAGGTCACTCCCTACTCCGTGAGCTTTATCATACCTCTTCTGAAAGCTATGTATGGATCCCACCTCCACCACCTCCCTTTCCAAACTATTCCACTTCCTGACCACTCTGTGACTGAAGAAATACTTCCAAACATTCCTGTGACTCATCTGAGTCTTCAGCTTCAAACTGTGACCCATTGCTGCTGTGTCCCATCTCTGGAACATCCTGTACCTGTCCACCCTGTCGATTCCTCTCAGTATTTTTTATATCCCCACTGTCCCTCCTGTCCTCCAGTGTCGTCAGGTCCACTTAACCTGTCCTCCAGTGTCGTCAGGCCCCTTAACTAGTCTCGTTGCAAACCTCTGCACTTTCTCTAATTAACTGACGTGCTTGGCCAGGTGTGGGTTCCAAACTAGTGCTGCATACTCCAATATAGGTCTGATGTACACGGTGTACAAAGTCCAGAACGACTCCTTACCGAGAGGTCAGAATACTATTCTTAGGTTTGCTAGTCGCCCGTATACCGCAGCAGTTATTTGGGCGATATGGGCCTCAGGAGATATGTTCGATGTTATACTCACCCCAAGATCCTTTTCCACCAGGGCAGTTTGAAGCCTTAGACCCCACTTGACTGCATTCTGTCTGCGGTTTTCTTTGCCCTTTCCCGATCTTCATGACTTTGCAATTGGCGGGATTGAACTCCAGAAGCCAGGCCTGTAGCCTGTCCAGATCCTTCTGTAGTTCTGCCTGGTCCTCCTCCGATTAAATTCTCATCATTAACTTAACATCATCTGCAGAGACATTTCTTAGTCTATTCCTTCCATCAATTCATTCAAAATACCAAAAACAGTACCGGCCCTAGGACTGACCCCTGTGGAACCCCGCTCATTACAGGCACCCACTCCGACACCCCATCACGTACCATGACTCGCTACCGCCTTCCTGTCAGGTATTCTCTGATCCACTGTAGTGCCTTCACTGTTATACCTGCATGGTCCTCCAACTTTTGCACTAATCTCTTGTGTGGAACTGTGTCAAAAGCCTGGTCACAGACCGGGCCGCGGGGGCGTTGACCCCCGGAACTCTCTCCAGGTAAACAGTTCAAGAAAATGCAGTCTACCCACCCATCTCTCTCTTCTTACTGCTGTCGCTCTGTCATAGAACTCGGTAGGTCTGACACAGGATTTCCCGTCCCTGAAACCGTGCTGGCTGTCGTTGATAAGCTCATTCCTTTCTAGGTGCTCCACCACTCTTCTGATAATCCACCACTCCTCTCCTGATAATCTTCTCCATGACTTTGCATACTATACATGTCAGACACACTGGTCTGTAGTTTAATGCTTCATGTCTGTCTCCTTTTTTTTTAAAAAACTGGGACTACATTTCCTGTCTTCCATACCTCAGGTAGTCGCCCTGTTTCGACAGATGTATTGATTGTTGTTGGGAATACACAGTGCCTCTGCTTCCCCTCTCAGGATTCACAGAGGTTATCCGGCCTTCTTGCCTTTGAGTTATCTAGCTCGCTTAGCAGCCTCTTCACTTCTTCCTCGGTTGTATGAACTGTGTCCAACATTTTATGGTTTACCCCACCTCCCCATCTTTCTAGAGTCCCGTTTGTCTCCTCTGAGAACACTTTTCTGAATCCTATGTTGAGCTCCTCACATACTTCTCGGTTGTTTCTTGTGATCTTCCCTGCTTCCTTCCTCAGTCTGATTACCTGGTCCTTGACTGCTGGTTTCCTCCTGATGTGGCTGTACAACACCTTCGGGTCAGATTTGGCTTTCACTGCTATATCATTTTCGCATTGTCGATGGGCCTCCTTACCTGTGCATATTCATTTCTTGCTCTACGACTGCTCTCCTTATTCTCCTGGGTCCTTTGCCTTCTGTACTTCTTCCATTCACAAGCACACTTTTGCCTTCTGTACTTCTTCCATTCACAAGCACACTTTTGCCTTCTGTACTTCTTCCATTCACAAGCACACTTTTGCCTTCTGTACTTCTTCCATTCACAAGCACACTTGGTTTTGGCCTCTCTACACCTTTGAGTGAACCAAGGGCTCGTCCTGGACTTCTCGTTATTTCTGTTAGTCTTGGGTACAAACATCTCATCTTCCTTGCATAATGTTGTCACATATTCCATCATCTCATATACTGACTTCCCTGCCAGTGCTGTCCCACTGAACCTCATGCAGGAAATTCTTCATGGCTGCATAGTCCCCTCTCTTATAGTTTGTCTTTGTTCGTCCTGCCCTTCCTGCTTCCCTCTTCACTTGTAACTATGTATTCGAAGCTCAGAACCACATGGTCACTGGCCCTGAGGGGTCTTTTATATGTGATATACTCAATATCTGCACCACTCAAGGTGAATACTAGGTCCAGTCTTGCTGGTTCATCCTCTCCTTTCTCTCTGGTAGTGTTCCTTACGTGTTGGTAAATGAGGTCTTCCAGTACCACCTCCATCATCTTAGCCTCTAAGTTTCTGGGCCCCCATGTGGCTCCAAGTTGGTGTATCAACCATTATTCTGTTACTTTCATTATACTCTTGCCTTGGCCTCCTGCTGTGCTGTGGTGGGTTATACATCACTGCAATTACTACCTTGGGACCTCCAGACTGAAGTGTTCCTATTATGTGGTGTCTTGTTTCTTCTGTCTCCTCTCTCCAGCTCATCAAAATCCCATTGGTTTTTGATGAGCAGTGCCACTCCTCCACCCCCTCTGTTCCCTCTGTCTTAACTCAGGATAGGATATCCTGTTGGAAAGATGCCATCTGTTATTCCTGTGAACTCGGTTTCGGTGAGAGCTATGATGTCCGGTGATGCCTCTTTCCTTCTTTCGTGCTATTCCTCCCACTTATTCGTTATTCCATCAGCTTTGGTGTACCATACCTTCAGTTTCCTCTCCAGCACTGCGTTCTTTGGGGTTTGTGGGGGTGCAGAGCCAGCTAGTGTGTTGTGGGATTCTACAGCATAGTGGTATAAACCTTGGTAATAAATACTGACAAGTTGGTTTAGAAAGACACGTAAGCAAACATTATGACATATTTATTAGAAAACGTTTCGGTCCTGGGACCTTGATCACTTCTAACATACAGAGGTAGAAAGACATTATATATATAGGCGGAGAGTGAGGTGTGAGTGACGCACGTGACCTGAAGAATGTCATAAGAACATAAGAACATAAGAATGGAGGAATAGCGCTAGCACGATCGACACCATGCATTGCCCTTCTAGGGCATGGTTGGTGCCAGAGCCCGAGTATGTACCTTACAAGATGAGGGGGGTACTTGTGCCTCCTCCCATGGGAGACTTAGGTCTCAGACACTCCCTAGACAGGGAGCCAGTGCCGGGCCACCACTTGGAAGGGCCCGGGCCGGGAAAATACCGGCGAATCTTTAACAACAACAACAGAATGGAGGAACACTGCAGAAGGCCTACTGGCCCATGCGAGGCAGGTCCTTATCAAAAACAACCTCTACCTATGATGAGGACGGGTAGACGATGAAATCATGTGACTCCTATGTTGTTGGGTTGGTGATGCTTAAGCATAGTGTTGGGTGGGGATTGTAATTGTGGTTTGTGTTGGGATAACGTGTTTGGCTGTGGGGGTCTGATGTGTGCATATGTGTGTGTGTACTCACCTACTCATCAATTTGTGATTGCAGGGGTCAAGTCAGCTCCTGGCCCTGCCTCTTCACTGATCACTATGGCCTCTTTCTCCTCTTGTTCCATGAGCTTTATCAATCATCATCGTAAAACTATGTGTGATGTTCCTGCCTCCACTACATCACTTGCCAGACTGTTCCACTTCCTGATAACTCTATGACTAAAGAAATACTTCCTAACATCCCTTTGACTCATCCGAGTCTTCAACTTCCATTTTTGACCTCTTTGTTTCTGTGTCCCATCTCTGGAACATCCTGTCTCTGTCCACCTTGTCAATTCCTCCCAGTATTTTGTATGTCGTTATCATGTCTTCCGACTCTCCTGTCATCCAGTATCAACAGACTGATATTCCTTAACCTTTCTTTGTAGGATATTTCCCTTAGTTCTGGACCTAGTCTTGTTGCAAACCTTCACGCTTACTTTAATTTCTCGACATGCTTGATGAGATGTGGGTTCCAAAATGGTGCTGCATACTCCAGTATAGACCTGACATACACGATGTAGTCTTGAATGATTCCTTACTGAAGTATCGGAACGCTTTTCTCAGGTTTGCCAGGCGCCCACATGCTGCAGCAGTTATCTAGTTGATTTGCGCCACAGGAGAGGTGCTCGGTATTATACTCACGCCAAGATCCTTTTTCTTGAATGAGGTTTGCAGTCTTCGGCCACATAGCCTAAACTCTGTCTGCGGTCTTATTTGCTCTTCCCCGAACTTCATTACTTTACATTTGGCAGGGGAAAATTCGAAAAGCCAGTCGCAGGACCAGGCTTCCAGCCTGTCCATGTCTCTTTGTAGTCCTGTCTGATCCTCATCCGATTTAATTCTGCTCATTAACTTCACATCATCTGCAAACAGGGACATGTCATTCACAAATACCAAAAATAGCACTGGTCCTAAAACTGCCCCCTGTGGAACCCCTCTCGTCACAGGCGCCCACTCTGATACCTCGTCAAGTACCATGACTCGTTGTTCCCTCCCTGTCAGGTATTCTCTGATCCACTGCAGCGCCTTTCCTGTTATGTGTGCCAGATCCTCTAACTTTTACATATATCTCTTGTGAGAAACTGTGTCGAAGGCCTTCTTGCGGTCCAAGAAAATGCAATCTACCACCCCTCTCTCATGTCTTACTTCTGTTACCTTGTCATAAAACTCCAGTATGATTGTAACACATTTTCCTTCCCTGAATCCGTGTTGGTTGTCGTTTATAAGCTTGTTCCATTCCAGGTGCTCCACCACTCTTCTCCTAATAATCTTCTCCATGACTTTGCATACTACACACGTCAGTGACACTTTTCTATAGTTTAGTGCCTCGTGTCTGTCTCGTTTCTTAAAAATGGGGACTATATATGCCTTCTTGCATACCTCAGGTAGTTGCCCAGTTTCAATGGATGTGTTGAAAACTGTTAGTGGCACACACACTGTTTCTGCTCCCTCTCTAAGGACCCACGGAGAAATATTGTCCAGTCACGCCACCTCTGAGGTATCAATATCACTTACCAGCTTCTTCGCCTCCTCGGTTGTGTATATTTCGTCCAGCACTTATTGGCATATCTCTTGTTGGTGTACCCCCTTATTCTGACTTCCCAGAGCCCTTTCTGTCTCCACTGTAAATACTTCCTTAAATCTCATGTTCAGCTCCTCACATACTTCTTGGTCGTTTCTTGTGAGCTCCCCTCCTTCTTTCCTCAGCCTGATTACCTGGTCCTTGACAGTTGTCTTCCTCCTATGTAGCTATACAACAGCTTCGGGTCAGACTTGACTTTTGATGCTATGTCGTTTTCGTACTATCGCTGGGCCTCCCTCCTCATCTGTGCATACTCGTTTCTGGCTCTCCGACTAATCTCTATTTTCCTGGGTCCTTTGTCGTCTGTACTTTTTCCATTCTGTAGTGCACTTAGTTTTTGCCTCCCTGCACCTTGTGTGTGTGTGTGTGTGTGTGTGTGTGTGTGTGTGTGTGTGTGTGTGTGTGTGTGTGTGTGTGTGTGTGTGTGTGTGTGTGTGTACAGCATAATATCAACGAAATACAGTCAGCTGATCAAATGAAATTGCTGGTCCAAAGATGGCTCCAACTTCATCCTGTTTCATACTTGAATGTCTCATAACCATAAATAGGCTTTTAAATGAACTGATGTAGGTAACAGCTCTTAGCTTGTAAATAAAGTTAGGTTAATTAATGGTCAATTCATTTTAAGCGCTTAACCCATGTGGGTCATTCAGCGCAAGACGTGGTGAAGGCTTGATCCTCCGTCTACTGAGCGCCTGACAGACGCGCTTCCTATTTGTACTCACCTATATCAAATAAAGTTAGGAATCCTTACTCTAGAGAGAGAGAGAGAGATAGAGAGATAGATATTACATACAAATATCCTAGCCATGTGCCAACTAAGTTTAAGCATTATGGAGAGGCAACTTTCTTACATGTTGAAAAGAATCCTTTAAAGCAGCCTGGCAATTATCTGGATGGAAGGAAAGAAGGGAGAGGGAAGGAAGGAAAGAAGGTAGGGAAGGAAGGAGGGATGGAAGGGTAGGAGGGGGGGGGCAACTGCTGGTAAGAGTGGTCAAATACAGGTTCAGAGAAGGTGTTGGAGGTGATGGTCGTTATTTCAGCCACCTTGCCACTGTAGCTCCTCTCATCCCTGGCTACTCTGATCCTTGGCTCCTCTCATCCCTTGGGCCCTCTCATCTTTTGGCTCCTCTCATCCCTTGGGCCCTCTCATCTCTTGGCTCCTCTCATCCTTTGGCTCCTCTCATCCCTGACTCCTCTAATCCTTGCCTCCTCTCATCCCTAGCTCATCTCATCTCTTGGCTCCTCTGATCCCTGGCTGTTCCCCGCTTCCTCTTATTTTCTTTTCTCCGCAATTCAGGTCAGCCACCTGAAGAGCACTTACACCCAGGAATGGTTCAAACTCCACGCCGCGGGGAGGGACCAGCTTGAACAATACTTGTAGTAGGGCCAGCTTAAACAATATCTGTAGAAGGGACTAGCTTAAACAATACCTGCATGACGGATCAGCCTTACTGATACCTGTTGGGGAGCAGAGAAGCGTAAATGCAGTGTCAAACATGTGTGAAGGTGACAAGGAACTCTAGACACAAGATGAACATAACTACTGGGTCGACATATAGTGAAGAAAGTATGTAATAAACCAAGTGAAGACCAGGGCAGCACTGAGTACAAGACTTCGAAATACTACCAACAAATATCACAACTATCGCTGGACAGCTACCTGCCATAATTACTAGACTTTAATATATTAATACAATACCGACAGTAAGTTAGTAAAACACATTTGTAACAATTAGGTATCTTTATTCTTGAAATGTTTCGCTTCCACAGCAGACCTCTTCAGAGGCGAGGTGACTACTACTGCTCTCTCTGCATTTAATCATCTCTGTAGTCGACTGAAAAAGCCTAGCGTGTAGGCGAAACGTTCGGGAATAAAGATACCTAATTGTTACATACATGTTTTACACACCTACAATTATCACATGTTGTAATAATGTTGGCAGAATTACCGACAATATGTAAAGTAAAAGGACACAAGTGCAACTAATGTGACATTCATATAGAGCATCGATACCATGCCTAACCCTTCTAGGGTAGGGTAGGTGCCTGAGCCCGAGCCTTTAGCTCATACGACTGTCATTCCCATTTGCCCCCTTGGGGCGGGGATGGCAGACCAGAGAGGCCTAGCTTGTGGCTAGGCCTGGGGACAGTTAGTCCCAAAGATGAGGAGGTACTTGTGCCTCCTCCCATGGGAGTCAAGGCCGGGCCACCACTTGGAAAAGGCCCGGGCCGGGAAAATACCGGCTAATCTTTAATAATAATAATAATGTGACATTTTATTGCGGCGACGTTTCGCTCTCCAGGAGCTTTATCAAGCCGTTACAAACAGTACATGGACACAGAGGGTATATATAGGCTCACAGTGAGATGCAATACTAGTAGTAGTAGTAGTAGTAGTAGTAGTAGTAGTAGTAGTAGTAATACAATATGTAAGAACAATTAACTTGCACATGAGTAAAAGGATATAAAAGCTATTACTTGGAAAACATAAAAATAGGTTAGACAAATATTTCTATTGGAGGTTGGAAAGAGAAGGCCTGTTTCAATGTTCATTCTCTGTAATGTGCTTGTGTAGTATTAACAGGAGAGACTATGTGATGGCAGGGTTTACTGTTTTCAGGAGGATTCTTGCTAAGACTTCAGAGATGGTGAAGCTGCCTTTGTTTTGTTTAATTGTATTAGAAACAGCTATTAGTGAAAATTCAAGGCACTTGCGTCTGCGGAAATTAGTTTCTTTGATCACTAGTTGGGCGTCCCTGAATTTCATGAGATGATTGGTGGAATTTCGGTGTTGTGCACAGGCGTTGTTTAAGTTGTCGTTCCTACATGCGTATATGTGTTCATTGAGGCGGGTGTCGAGGTTTCTTGCTGTTTCACGTTGCCACAATAAATGTCACATTAGTTGCACTTGTGTCCTTTTACTTTACAATTATCATATGAATCGAGCTGTAACAGTTCTGGGCACCTGCGGGCCACTAGTACAATCAACCTGGTGCTCAACAAGGAGCCCTGGTCTGAGGCCTGGCTGCGACAATCAAATGTGCTGTCAGCCACTGTCAATAATTATATCATCATTTCATAATGATGCGTAGATGCTGCAAAGACCTAAAGATGTACGAGAAAAAAACTCAGGAGACGTTCGACTAGATAGTTAAAGGAAAAAACACAATCCTCAACACTGACTACAGACGGTCAGTGTCAACTGACCATGTCCACTAGCGTACAAAAAATTTCCAGCATACAGCAGCCCACACGTTGTTACATAATATAAATTGAAACTCAACTGCAGGGATGGCACTACAATAGATCAGGGAATACTTGTCAGGAAGACAGCAGCGAGTCATGGTACGTGGCGAGGTGTCAGAGTGGGCACCTGTGACCAGCGGGGTCCCACAGGGGTCAGTCCTAGGACCAGTGCTGTTTCTGGTATTTGTGAACGACATGACGGAAGGAATAGACTCTGAGGTGTTCCTGTTTGCAGATGACGTGAAGTTGATGAGAAAAATTCACTCGATCGAAGACCAGGCAGAACTACAAAGGGATCTGGACAGGCTGCAGACCTGGTCCAGCAATTGGCTCCTGGAGTTCAATCCCACCAAGTGCAAAGTCATGAAGATTGGGGAAGGGCAAAGAAGACCGCAGACGGAGTACAGTCTAGGGGGCCAGAGACTACAAACCTCACTCAAGGAAAAAGATCTTGGGGTGAGTATAACACCAGGCACATCTCCTGAAGCGCACATCAACCAAATAACTGCTGCAGCATATGGGCGCCTAGCAAACCTCATAACAGCATTCCGACATCTTAATAAGGATTCCTTCAGGACCCTGTACACCGTGTACGTTAGGCCCATATTGGAGTATGCGGCACCAGTTTGGAACCCACACCTAGCCAAGCACGTAAAGAAACTAGAGAAAGTGCAAAGGTTTGCAACAAGACTAGTCCCAGAGCTAAGAGGTATGTCCTACGAGGAGAGGTTAAGGGAAATCAACCTGACGACACTGGAGGACAGGAGAGATAGGGGGAACATGATAACGACATACAAAATACTGAGAGGAATTGACAAGGTGGACAAAGACAGGATGTTCCAGAGATTGGACACAGTAACAAGGGGACACAGTTGGAAGTTGAAGACACAGATGAATCACAGGGATGTTAGGAAGTATTTCTTCAGCCACAGATTAGTCAGTAAGTGGAATAGTTTGGGAAGCGATGTAGTGGAGGCAGGATCCATACATAGCTTTAAGCAGAGGTATGATAAAGCTCACGGCTCAGGGAGAGTGACCAAGTAGCGATCAGTGAAGAGGCGGGGCCAGGAGCTCGGACTCGACCCCCGCAACCTCAACTAGGTGAGAACTAGGTGAGTACACACACACACACACACACACACACACACACACACAGGACTACAGAGGTAACTGGACAGCCTGTAAGCCTGGTCCAGCAACTGGGTCCTGAGTTTAACCCCACCAAGTACCAATTCATTAAGATTAGGGAAGATCAAAGAAAACTGCCGACAGAGTACAGGCTAAGAGGTCAAAGACTGCAAACCTCACTCAAGGAAAAAGGATCTTGGGGTGAGTGTAATACCGAGCACATCTCCTGAGGCGCACATCAACCAAATAACTGCTGCAGCATATGGGCGCCTAGCAAACCGAAGAATAGCGTTTCGGCACCTTGGTAAGGAATCGTTCAAGACTGTACACCTTGTACGTCAGGCCTATATTAGAGAAAGTGCAAAAGTTTGCAACAAGACTAGCCCCGGAGCTAAGGGGTATGTCCTACGAGGAGAAGTTAACGGAAATCGACCTGACGACTCTGGACACTGGAGGAAAGGAGGGATATGAATGATAACACACAAAATACAGAGAGGAACTGACAAGTTGGATAGGGACAGGATGTTTCTGAGACGTGACACAGCAAAAAGAGGTCACAACTGGTAGTTGAAGACTCAAATGAGTCACAGGGATGTTAGCAAGTGTTTCTTCAGTCATGAAGTTATCAGTAAGTGGAACAATCTGAAGAGTAATGTACTGGAGGAAGAAACCATACATAGCCTTAAAAGGAGACACAATAAAGTCCATGGAGCAAGGAGAGAGTCGACCCAGTAGCGACCAGCGAAGAAGCGGGGCCAGGAGCTATGACTCGACCCCTGACACCACAAACAGGCGAGTACAAATAGGTGACTACACACACACACACACACACACACACACACACACACACACACACACACACACACACACACACAGTATGCAGCATCAGTTTGGAACCCACACCTAGCCAAGCACGTAAAGAAACTAGAGAAAGTGCAAAGGTTTGAAACAAGACTAGTCCCAGAGCTAAGGGGTATGGCCTACGAGGAGAGGTTAAAAGAAATCGACCTGACGACACTGGAGGACAGGAGAGATAGGGGACACATGATAACGACATACAAAATACCGAGAGGAATTGACAAAGTAGACCGAGACAGTATGTTCCAGAGATGGGACACAGCAACAAGAAGTTGAGATGTTAGGAAGTATTTCTTCAGTCACAGAGTAGTCAGGAAGTGGAATAGTTTGGGAAGCGATGTAGTGGAGGGAGGATTCATTCACAGCTTTAAGAAGAGGTATGATAAAGCTCATGGTGCAGGGAGAGTGCCCCAGTAGTGGCCAGTGAAGAGGCGGGGCCAGGAGCTATGAATCGACCCCTGCAACCACAACTAGGCGAGTATTGTGACCCAGTGTCTGGGGGTTACAAATAGCCACCACGATGTGACCCAGTTTCAGGGGTCACAGCCACCATAGTAATGTAACCCAGTGTCAAGGGTCACAGCCACCACGGTATTATGACCTAGTGTCAGGTTTCACAAACACCATCCAGCAGGAAAAGAACATGTAAAAGACTGATCTATCCATTAGGGAAGACAAAGCAAATGCAACATAATGAAATAACAGCAGTAACTCTTATTCAGATGACTCGTGTTCTCACATCAAGAACATTGTTCTGTGCTCACTCTTCAAGTTGTGAGATAAATCCGCCAGAGAAGAGATACATACAATATATGAATGAAAGATACTTGAGGGGATGGATCCAAAGCTACACACTGCAATATCAACTGACTGGTGTGAGACATGTGGGAATAAGTGTAAAATTCTATAAATCCGGAGAAATCAGGGATACCAGTGTACAAAAACAGAACACTGCGTCAACATCCATCGTCCAAAACACTACAACCTGCGAGCAGCGAAGGAAGAACTCTGGAAACCGGTCATAAGTATTTCAAAGGAATGGTACGGTGACCCAGCGTCGAGCGGAATTAAGACGAAGCCACAAACTTGTACACTTTATCTTATATAGATATAGAGCAAGAAATACGACATTTCTGTCTCTGATAAGATACTCGAGTGTGTATTACAATGTACTGAACATCGACTAAATCACCTGATATACAAGATTACAATCTCTTCCATGAATCATCTCGCTAACACCCAAAGTAACAACTATTTATTCACTGAGGCCTGATAAACACAGTTATTCTCATCACAGCACTTTTCATCAAGGGAACACAGTGCCAGGCTCAGGGATGAACTCTCTTAAATTCCCATTATATGCATCTGGAAGCCAGAGAGAACAGAGCCAGGTTTTGCCTGAGAGATGAGCTCGTATTTTTTTTTCCCACATACACAAGACAGGCACCTGGAGCATCATGCACCGAGCAGGTGTGTGGCGCAGCGGCAAGAATGTTGTGTATACGACCCGGGGGCGCCGCTCACGCCACAACCAGCACTCCTATATCCCCGGACAACAGTGGACAGCAGAAAAACAGCAGAAGGGAAAGCTAAGAGGAGACAGGGAAGGCAGGGGAGGGAAGTGAAAACCGTAGAGGGGAAACAGAGGAGAGGGAAGAGAGAGGGAGAAGAGAGAAAAGAAGGAAGATAAAACGATAGAAGAGAGGAGTGAAGGAGGTCGAAATGGGGGACAGAAAGGAGAGAGAAGTATGGAGAAAGAGAGGAAAGATAAAAAAAGGGAGGATGAGAAGAGAAAGAGGAATAAGAGAATAATATATATATATATATACACACACACATTATATATATATATATATATATATATATATATATATATATATATATATATATATATATATATATATATTTTATTTTTTTTTTTATTATCACACCGGCCGATTCCCACCAAGGCAGGGTGGCCCGAAAAAGAAAAACTTTCACCATCATTCACTCCATCACTGTCTTGCCAGAAGGGTGCTTTACACTACAGTTTTTAAACTGCAACATTAACACCCCTCCTTCAGAGTGCAGGCACTGTACTTCCCATCTCCAGGACTCAAGTCCGGCCTGCCGGTTTCCCTGAATCCCTTCATAAATGTTACTTTGCTCACACTCCAACAGCACGTCAAGTATTAAAAACCATTTGTCTCCATTCACTCCTATCAAACACGCTCACGCATGCCTGCTGGAAGTCCAAGCCCCTCGCACACAAAACCTCCTTTACCCCCTCCCTCCAACCCTTCCTAGGCCGACCCCTACCCCGCCTTCCTTCCACTACAGACTGATACACTCTTGAAGTCATTCTGTTTCGCTCCATTCTCTCTACATGTCCGAACCACCTCAACAACCCTTCCTCAGCCCTCTGGACAACAGTTTTGGTAATCCCGCACCTCCTCCTAACTTCCAAACTACGAATTCTCTGCATTATATTCACACCACACATTGCCCTCAGACATGACATCTCCACTGCCTCCAGCCTTCTCCTCGCTGCAACATTCATCACCCACGCTTCACACCCATATAAGAGCGTTGGTAAAACTATACTCTCATACATTCCCCTCTTTGCCTCCAAGGACAAAGTTCTTTGTCTCCACAGACTCCTAAGTGCACCACTCACTCTTTTTCCCTCATCAATTCTATGATTCACCTCATCTTTCATAGACCCATCCGCTGACACGTCCACTCCCAAATATCTGAATACGTTCACCTCCTCCATACTCTCTCCCTCCAATCTGATATTCAATCTTTCATCACCTAATCTTTTTATCCTCATAACCTTACTCTTTCCTGTATTCACCTTTAATTTTCTTCTTTTGCACACCCTACCAAATTCATCCACCAATCTCTGCAACTTCTCTTCAGAATCTCCCAAGAGCACAGTGTCATCAGCAAAGAGCAGCTGTGACAACTCCCACTTTGTGTGTGATTCTTTATCTTTTAACTCCACGCCTCTTGCCAAGACCCTCGCATTTACTTCTCTTACAACCCCATCTATAAATATATTAAACAACCACGGTGACATCACACATCCTTGTCTAAGGCCTACTTTTACTGGGAAAAAATTTCCCTCTTTCCTACATACTCTAACTTGAGCCTCACTATCCTCGTAAAAACTCTTCACTGCTTTCAGTAACCTACCTCCTACACCATACACTTGCAACATCTGCCACATTGCCCCCCTATCCACCCTGTCATACGCCTTTTCCAAATCCATAAATGCCACAAAGACCTCTTTAGCCTTATCTAAATACTGTTCACTTATATGTTTCACTGTAAACACCTGGTCCACACACCCCCTACCTTTCCTAAAGCCTCCTTGTTCATCTGCTATCCTATTCTCCGTCTTACTCTTAATTCTTTCAATTATAACTCTACCATACACTTTACCAGGTACACTCAACAGACTTATCCCCCTATAATTTTTGCACTCTCTCTTATCCCCTTTGCCTTTATACAAAGGAACTATGCATGCTCTCTGCCAATCCCTAGGTACCTTACCCTCTTCCATACATTTATTAAATAATTGCACCAACCACTCCAAAACTATATCCCCACCTGCTTTTAACATTTCTATCTTTATCCCATCAATCCCGGCTGCCTTACCCCCTTTCATTTTACCTACTGCCTCACGAACTTCCCCCACACTCACAACTGGCTCTTCCTCACTCCTACAAGATGTTATTCCTCCTTGCCCTATACACGAAATCACAGCTTCCCTATCTTCATCAACATTTAACAATTCCTCAAAATATTCCTTCCATCTTCCCAATACCTCTAACTCTCCATTTAATAACTCTCCTCTCCTATTTTTAACTGACAAATCCATTTGTTCTCTAGGCTTTCTTAACTTGTTAATCTCACTCCAAAACTTTTTCTTATTTTCAACAAAATTTGTTGATAACATCTCATATATATATATATATATATATATATATATATAGATATATATATATATATATATATATATATATATATATATTATATATATACATATGTTACAAAAAACGCGATTCTAAAAGCTTAGAGATCTCCAGTGAATGCTAGAAAGGACTGCCCTTCTAGCATCCAGCCTGTTACTGGGTTTTCGTAACAATTAGTCAGTATCCTTGTCCAATTATCCATTAGAATTCAGTATGATTCAATAGTGCTTCAGGATTACAACTGGTAGGCTACTAACTAGAGAAATTAAAATTTAATAAATTTATTAAGTCTAGAGGTATATTATCAAATTAAATTAAATTAATAATCAAAATAATAATAATCAATTCTCTCGTATACAATATTATTGTGCTGAAAGCACATATCTCATTTATAATTCTTAAGTACCGTCTGGTACATTAACAATTAATAAGATATTACAAATATGTACAAGTAAGTTTGTGTATGTGTGTAAGTGCTCTACGTAGTTCGCTATGTCTCAAGACTCGACTAGACTTAAACAAGTGACTGACAAAGTCCTCAAATAAACTAACTTCTTGACCAACTGGCAATCAGAACAGTCTGCTTGAACAACAAAAAGAATGCTAAACCCAATAGCAATATAACAAGCAACTGCGACACAATATCAGGAACAAGGAGATAATATAACGACACTAAGTAGGGACCATCAGCAGATCCTCCACAAAAGTCACCAAACTCCCATACTACTGAATCTAAGTTCAGAATAAGAAAATCCCCGACTGTGACAATACACAGATACCAGTACAAGTTAGGTCAGAAGCTACAGCTCAGGACCTGAGTTTCTCAGAGTGTCTATGCGACACACAACCTCAGTACAACGTCGAAAATCACTAAGTCTATACAATGTTCTGTGAACAGAGTTTTACAGAACTAACAAGAATAATGAGACAGACAATCTGTCCAACCACCAAGACAGTCTAGACCAGACTGAATACTTCAGGCGAGGTGAGGACACCCCCCCCCTCGATCACGTGATAGCTCCGTGGACAGCTGCAGCTCAGAAACAGAAGCCGGCAGAGTAACAAGCAAAGAGCAATAATTACAGTAGTTAGACAATCAAGACTTGAACTGAGCACATAATATGTTACATCCTACCTAACCAAAGGAAGCTAAGTCAAATAATATAAAACAATAAATTTACGATTTAGCTATTATCGCAAATACAAGCAATATAAAATTATATGAAAAGATAATAATTATATATATATACATAATAATCATTGCAACCCATTCAGGGGTTGCATATATATATATATATATATATATATATATATATATATATATATATATATATATATATATATACATATATATATATAATATACATACATATATACATACATATACATACATACATATACATACATACATACATACACACACACACACACACATACATACACACACACACACACACACACACACACACACATTGTCTCTACGTCCACAGCAGGACTCGAACCTGGAAACTCTGTATCAGGGCCGTAGACGTGGCTTATATACTGTAGTCAGGTGAGGCGAAGCAGGAGGAGGCAGGGTCATAGTGGTACCATCCACTAGTCGATATAGGTCTTCTTGATACAAAGAATTCTTCAACCTTGTCCAACCTTTGGACGAAGACCTACATCGACTAGTGGATGGTACCACTATGACCCCGCCGCCACCTGCTTCGCCTCACCTGACTACAGTACATCAGCCACGTCTACGGCCCTATGCTGTACTTCCTACAAGATTAATGGGCTGAATACATCGCCTTCAGGCTGAGGGACTGATTACCTCAAATTTCTTTTCTCCTTACACCCTTCTGATTTGTACTGGACTGATGAAGCCACTGTGTGGCGAAACGTTTCCTCAATAAAGATTCCCATATGTTGCATAAGTGTCTCAATCTTCATCTCTCTGAATGAGGAAAGTCCGGCCGAATGCCAACCACCCCCACCCACGGGCCCCTACACACCCCACCCCATATGGGTGGGCTAGGCCTCACAGTTTGCAGATAGCATGAGGTAGAGTAACTCAGAGATATTTAACAGTCAGCTCTAAGCTTCTAACCGATGAGAACAGGTCATGTAATTTAAGATATTACATTACTTGTAGATAATCTATATACAGAATGTAGCTATTGTTTGCAACCTCCTAGTTAATAAACCAGGAATAAATGCCGTCATTTTGTCAAGTGACAACACCCGATGTCCCAGAACCTTCTACAATATTCAGGAAATACTCTGTGTTAATTAATATGTCTATACGATCTCTACGATTAAAATTTTTGTCTCATAATAACTAGACAATTCCTGAATTTTGCTTTTAACGTCACTATTATCATTATTATTACAATTATAATTATCAGCTTCTACAACAAAGTCTGGCGGCTGTCAGTGAGACATTATAACAAGCTTTACCAAGCTCAGACTGGCAGCTGTCAGCAGGATAGCAGAACCAGCTAACTCTGGCAACTGTCAGCAGGATAGCAGAACCAGCTAACTCTGGCAACTGTCAGCAGGATAGCAGAACCAGCTAACTCTGGCAACTGTCAGCAGGACAAGCCAAGTCTGGCAGCTGTCAGCAGGACAAGCCAAGTCTGGCAGCTGTCAGCAGGACAAGCCAAGTCTGGCAGCTGTCAGCAGGACAAGCCAAGTCTGGCAGCTGTCAGCAGGACAAGCCAAGTCTGGCAGCTGTCAGCAGGACAAGCCAAGTCTGGCAGTTGTCAGCAGGCCAAGGGTTACCAAGCTAAGTTAGCGGGACATAAAGAATGGATCAGTGTGAAAAATATTTTCTGTTTGGAAAGTTTCTGGCAGAAAAAATAGTGAAATGTGAGTGGAAATGTGGGTGGGAGAGTAATAAAAGTAGATTGGTGAGCGCCAAGTGGGCGTGGGTGCCAAGTGGGTGTGGGTGTGTGTGTGCCAAGTGGGAGTGGGTGCAAAGTGGGTGTGGGGCCAAGTGGGTGTGGTTGCGTGGGTCCCAAGTGGGCATGGGTTCCAAGGGGGTGTGGGTGCCAAGGGGGTGTGGGTGCCAAGTGGGTGTGGGTGCCAAGTGGGTGTGGGTGTGTGTGTGCCAAGTGGGAGTGGGTGCAAAGTGGGTGTGGGGCCAAGTGGGTGTGGGTGCATGGGTCCCAAGTGGGCATGGGTTCCAAGGGGGTGTGGGTGCCAAGTGGGTGTGGGTGTGTGTGTGCCAAGTGGGAGTGGGTGCAAAGTGGGTGTGGGGCCAAGTGGGTGTGGTTGCGTGGGTCCCAAGTGGGCATGGGTTCCAAGGGGGTGTGGGTGCCAAGTGGGTGTGGGTGTGTGTGTGCCAAGTGGGAGTGGGTGCAAAGTGGGTGTGGGGCCAAGTGGGTGTGGGTGCATGGGTCCCAAGTGGGCATGGGTTCCAAGGGGGTGTGGGTGCCAAGTGGGTGTGGGTGCGTGGGTGCCAAGTGGGCGTGGGTGCCAAGTGGGCGTGGGTGCCAAGTGGGAGTGGGTACCAAGTGGGCGTGAGTGCTAAGTGGGTGTGGGTGCATGGGTGCCAAGTGGGAGTGGGTGCAAAGTGGGTGTGGGTGCATGGGTCCCAAGTGGGCGTGGGTTCCAAGGGGGTGTGGGTGCCAAGTGGGTGTGGGTGCATGGGTGCCAAGTGAGCATGGGTGCCAAGTGGGCGTGGGTGCCAAGTGGGTGTAGGTGCGTGGGTGCCAAGTGCGTGTGGGTGCATGGGTGCCAAGTGGGTGTGGGTGTGCCAAGTGGGTGTGAGTGCGTGGGTGCCAAGTGGGTGTGGGTGCCAAGTGGGCGTGGGTGCATGGGTGCCAAGTGGGCCTGGGTGCCAAGTGGCCCAGGGTGCTTATCAATTGCTAACCATTCTTCACACTCAATTCAATAAGGGTCTTCCAGTCTCCCCTTCCTCAATCACTAATCTTCCTTTACCGTTAATCTTCCTTCACCGTTAATCTTCCTTCACCGTTAATCTTCCTTCACCGTTAATCTTCCTCCACCACTAACCTTCCTCCACCACCAATCTCCCTCCACCACTAATCTTCCTCCATCACTAATCTTCCCCCACCACTAATCTCAATCCACCAATTATCTTCTTCCACCACTTATCGTCCTCCACCACTTATCGTCCTTCACCACTTATCTTCCTCCACCACTTATCTTCCTTCACCACTTATCTTCCTCCACCACTTATCTTCCTCCACCACTTATCTTCCTCCACCACTTATCTTCCTCCACCACTTATCTTCCTCCACCACTTATCTTCCTCCACCACTTATCTTCCTCCACCACTTATCTTCCTTCACCACTTATCTTCCTTCACCACTTATCTTCCTTCACCACTTATCTTCCTCCACCACTTATCTTCCTCCACCACTTATCTTTCTCCGCCACTAATCTTTCTCCACCAATAACCTTCCTCCACCACTAATCTTCCTCCACCACTAATCTTCCTCCACCACCACCAGTGTCTCCCAGGACCACCACCACTAGCTGCTCCCTGGACCACCACCCGTGTCTCCCTGGACCACCACCACCAGCTGCTCCCTGGACAACCACCACCACCAGTGTTTCCCTGGGCCACCACCACTAGCTGCTCCCTGGACCACCACCATCACCAGTGTCTACCTGGACCACCACCACCACCACCACAAGTGTCTCCCTGGACCACCACCACCAGCTGCTCCCTGGACTACCACCAGTGTCTCCCTGAGCCACCACCACCAGCTGCTCCCTGGACCACCACCACCACCAGTGTCTCCCTGGACCACCACCACCACCAGTGTCTCCCTGGACCACCACCACCAGCTGCTCCCAGGACCACCGCCACCACCAGTGTCTCCCTGGACCACCACCACCAGTGTCTCCCTGGACCACCACCACCACCAGTGTCTCCCTGGACCACCACCACCAGCTGCTCCCAGGACCACCGCCACCACCAGTGTCTCCCTGGACCACCACCATCAGTGTCTCCCTGGACTACCACCACCAGCTGCTCCCTGGGCCACCACCACCACCAGTGTCTCCCTGGGCCACCACCATCAGCTGCTCCCTGGACCACCACCACCAGTGTCTCCTTGGACCACCACCACCAGTTGCTCCCTGAACCACCACCACCAGCTGCTCTCTGGACCACCACCACCAGCTGCTCCCTGGACCACCTCCACCAGCTGCTCTCTGGACCACCACCACCAGCTGCTCTCTGGACCACCACCACCAGCTGCTCTCTGGACTACCACCACCAGCTGCTCTCTGGACCACCACCACCAGCTGCTCTTTGGACCACCACCACCACCACCAGTGTCTCCCTGGACCACCACCACCACCAGTATCTCCCTGGACCACCACCACCAGCTGCTCCCTGAACCACCACCACCAGCTGCTCTCTGGACCACTACCACCAGTGTCTCCCTGGACCACCAGCACCAGTGTCTCCCTGGACCACCACCACCAACTGCTCCCTGTACCACCACCACATGCTGTTCCCTGAACCACCACCACCAGCTTCTCCCTGGACCACCACCACCTGCTGTTCCCTGGACACCACCACCAGCTACTCCCTCTACCACCACCACCAGCTACTCCCTCTACCACCACCACCAGCTGCTCCCTCTACCACCACCACCAGCTGCTCCCTCTACCACCACCACCAGCTGCTCCCTCTACCACCACCACCAGCTGCTCCCTCTACCACCACCACCAGCTGCTCCCTGGACAACCACCACCAGTTGCTCCCTGGACAACCACCACCACCACCAGTTGCTCCCTGGACCACCACCACCTGCTGTTCTCTGGACCACAAAAACCAGCTACTCCCTCTACCCCCACCACCAACTGCTCCCTCTACCACCACCATCAGGTGCTCCCATGACCACCACCAGCTGCTCCCTGGACCATCACGACCAGCTGCTCCCTCTACCATCACCATCAGCTGCTCCCTGGACCACCACCAACTGCTCCCTGGACCATTGTTACAAAAAACGCGATTCTAAAAGCTTAGAGATCTCCAGTGAATGCTAGAAAGGACTGCCCTTCTAGCATCCAGCCTGTTACTGGGTTTTCGTAACAAGTAGTCAGTATCCTTGTCCAATTATCCATTAGAATTCAGTATGATTCAATAGTGCTTCAGGATTACAACTGGTAGGCTACTAACTAGAGAAATTAAAATTTAATAAATTTATTAAGTCTGGAGGTATATCATCAAATTAAATTAAATCAATCACTTCAAACAAATTAATAATAATCACTTCTCTCGTATACAATAGTATTGTGCTGAAAGCACATATCACATTTATAATTCTTAAGTACCGTCTGGTACATTAACATTTAATAATACATTACAAGTATGTACAAGTAAGTTTGTAAGTATGTGCGTAAGTGCTCTAAGTAGTTCGCTATGTCTCACGACTCGACTAGACTTAAACAAGTGACTGACAAAGTCCTCAAATAAACTAACTTCTTGACTGACTGGCAACCAGAACAGTCTGCTTGAACAAAAAAGAATGCTACGCCCAATAGCAATACGACAAGCAACTGCGACACAACCAGGACAAGGAGATAATATAACGACTCTAAGTTGGGACCATCAGCAGATCCTCCACAAAAGTCACAAAACTCCCATACTACTGAATCTAAATTCAGCATAAGAAAATCCCCGACTGTGATAATACACAGATACCAGTACAAGTTAGGTCAGAAGCTACAGCTCAGGAGCTGAGTTGCTCAGAGTGTCTATGCGACACACAACCTCAGTACAACGTCGAAAATCACTAAGTCTATACAATGTTCTGTGAACAGAGTTCTACAGAACTAACAAGAATAATGAGACAGACAATCTGTCCAACCACCAAGACAGTCTAGGCCAGACTGAATACTTCAGGCGAGGTGATTACACCCCCCCCCTCGATCACGTGATAGCTCCGTGGGGTCGCTGCCTAGCAAGAAGCCGGCAGGGAAACGAGCAAAGAGCGATAATTACAGTAGTTAGACAATCAAGACTTGAACTGAGCACATAATATGTTACATCCTACCTAACAACATAACAAAGTCAAATAATAATATAAAGCAATACATTTACGATTTAGCTATTATCGCAAATATAAGCAATATAAAATTATATGAAAAGATAATTATATATATACATAATAATCATTGCAACACATTCAGGGGTTGCAACAACCATCACCACAAGGTGCTCCCTCTACCACCACCATCAGCTGCTCCCTGGACCACCACCAACTGCACCCTCTACCACCACCATCAGCTGCTCCCTGGACCACCACCACCAGCTGCTGCTCCCTGGACCATCACCACCAGCTGCTCCCTGGATCACCACCACCAGTTGCTCCCTGGACCATCACTGCCAGCTGCTCCCTGGACCACCACCACCAGCTGCTCCCTGGACCACCACCACCAGCTGCTCCCTGGACCACCACCACCAGCTGCTCCCTGGACCACCACCACCAGCTGCTCCCTGGACCACCAGCAACTGCTCCCTGGACCACTGCCACCAACTGCTCCCTGGATCACCACCAGCTGCTCCCTGGAACACCACCAGTTGCTCCCTGGACCACCACCAGTTGCTCCCTGGACCACCACCAGCTGCTCCCTGGACCACCACCACCAGCTACCTGGACCACCACCACCAGCCCCCTGGACCACCACCACCAGCTACCTGGACCACCACCACCAGCTACCTGGACCACCACCACCACTAGCTACCTGGACCACCACCACCAGCCCCCTGGACCACCACCACCACTAGCTACCTGGACCACCACCACCAGCTACCTGGACCACCACCACCAGCTTCCTGGACCACCACCACCAGCTACCTGGACCACCACCAGCTACCTGGACCACCACCAGCTACCTGGACCACCACCACCAGCTACCTGGACCACCACCACCAGCTACCTGGACCACCACCACTAGCTACCTGGACCACCACCACCAGCTACCTGGACCACCACCACCAGCTACCTGGACCACCATCACCTACCTGGACCACCACCACCAGCTACCTGGACCACCATCACCTACCTGGACCACCACCACCAGCTACCTGGACCACCAGCTACCTGGACCACCACCACCAGCTACCTGGACCACCACCACCAGCTACCTGGACCACCATCACCTACCTGGACCACCAGCTACCTGGACCATTACCAGCTCCTGGACCACCACCACCAGCTCCTGGACCACCACCACCAGCTACCTGGACCACCACCAGCCCCCTGGCCCACCACCAGCTCCTGGACCACCACCAGCTACCTAGACCACCACCACCAGCTACCTCCTCCACCACCAGCTACCTGGACCACCACCACCAGCTACCTAGACCACCACCAGCTGCCTGGACCACCACCAGCTGCCTGGACCACCACCACCAGCTACCTGGACGAACACCACCAGCTACCTGGACCACCACCACCAGCTACCTGGACGAACACCACCAGCTACCTGGACCACCACCACCAGCTACCTGGACCACCATCACCAGCTACCTGGACCACCACCACCAGCTACCTGGACCACCACCACCACCAGCTACCTGGATCACCACCACCAGCTACCTGGACCACCACCACCAGCTACCTGGACCACCACCACCAGCTACCTGGACCACCACCACCAGCTACCTGGACCACCACCAGCTACCTGGACCACCACCACCAGCTACCTGGACCATCACCAGCTACCTGGACCCCCACCACCAGCTACCTGGACCACCACCAGCTACCTGGATCACCACCACCAGCTACCTGGACCACCACCACCAGCTACCTGGACCACCACCAGCTACCTGGGCCACCACCAGCTACCTGGACCACCACCAGCTACCTGGACCACCACCACCAGCTACCTGGACCACCACCACCAGCTACCTGGACCACCACCACCAGCTACCTGGACCACCACCACCACCAGCTACCTGGATCACCACCACCAGCTACCTGGACCACCATCACCAGCTACCTGGACCACCACCAGCTACCTGGGCCACCACCAGCTACCTAGACCACCACCACCAGCTACCTGAACCACCACCACCAGCTACCTGGACCACCACCAACTACCTGGATCACCACCAGCTACCTGGACCACTACCAGTTCCTGGACCACCACCAGCTACCTGGGTCACCACCACCAGCTACATGGGCCACCACAACCAGCTACCTGGACCACCACCAGCTACCTGGACCACCACCAGCTACCAGGACCACCACCACCAACCTGGACCACCACCACCAGCTACCTGGACCACCACCACCAGCTCCTGGACCACCACCAGCTACCAGGACCACCACCACCAGCTACCTGGACCACCACCAGCTACCAGGACCACCACCACCAGCTACCTGGACCACCACCACCAGCTACCTGGACCACCACCACCAGCTACCTGGACCACCACCAACTACCTGGATCACCACCAGCTACCAGGACCACCACCACCAGCTACCTGGACCACCACCACCAGCTACCTGGACCACTACCACCAGCTACCTGGACCACCACCACCAGCTACCTGGACCACCACCACCAGCTACTATCGTAGGGGTTCTTAAAAGGAGATATCAAGGGTTGAAGGTAGACACTTGTTGGATGGTAACGATATATTGTCAGACTGTGATGATGGGAGATGGAGCCCAGCCTCTGTCTTGTCCTAGCCTGTGTCAAACGCCGACTGAGGCCGAGGTAGCTAGCTCGCCTCACACTCAAGCTGTATCCCGTGACGTCACACAAACAGTCACAGGCCTAGGGATCTCCTATCTAAAGCACATGGATGATGCTGATATGCTATACAACACAGGGATCAGCAACTATGCTGACAGCTCAGTCATGTTACGTATGTCGTCTCGACATACACTACTATCTAGAGTTAACACAACTTAACATCGCCGTTCCCTCTCCTTCAATAATGTTAATTTCCTCTGAACAAGAAAACATTAAGAAATAATAAAAGAAAATATGAGAAAAACTAAGTAACAAATATCAAAGAAAATTAACAATGATAAGAATAAAAAAGAAGGATTGAAGAAGAAGGAAGAATAAGGAAGACAAGGTGAGAAATACTCAAGAATGAAGAATAAATAAGAAAATGGGAAAAGATAAGATAGGATCAAGGAAGAATAAGTAAGAAAATGTAAGAAAGAAGAAAGTAATGAAGACGGAAGAATGAATGAGAAAAGGTAAGAATGAAGGAAGAATGTTAAAAATAACTACGAATACAACAAAGAAAGTTAAGAATAAAACTAAAAATGTAGTAAAAACTAAGAAAAAAGTAAAGAAAGATAATACAATGAAGCAAAGAAAATAAGGAAAGTTAAGAATTTAAAGAAATCAAAATTAAGAATAAACGTTATAAATGAAGGAAGAAAAGTTTTGAAAGAAACTATAAAATATAAATGAAAGAAACGATAAGGAGAAATAGTTACAAAAATAAGAACAGCCAAGTAAAGAGGGAAGAAAAAAAAACTAAGAATGTAATAAGACAATAAAGAAGTTGGAATAAGAAATAAGAAGTAAGAAGGAAGTAATCAAGCTGGAATAAGAAAGTAAGAAGATGTAAGAAGTAACCAAGTTAGAATAAGTAAGAGGAGGTAAGAAGTATCCAAGCTAGAATAAGAAAGTAAGAAGTGGTAAGAAGGAAGTAATCAAGAAGGAAGAATAAGAAGAGGTAAGAAAGAAGAATAAGATGAGGTAAGAAGAATAAAGTAAAAAGAGGTAAGAAAGAAGAATAAGAAGAGGTAAGGAAGTATAAGAAAGAATAAGTAAGAAGAAGAAAGAAGAATAAGAAGAGGTAAGTAGGAAGTATAAGGAAGTAAGAAGAGGTAAGAAGGAAGAATAAGTAAGAACAGGTAAGAAAAAATTAATCAAGAAGGAAGAAAATCTAAGAAAAGAGAAAAAGGATTAAACTCGCCCTTCTTCTCCTGAGCCAAATATCGAAGTTTTTTTTTTTTTTGGAAAACTGACCTATAAAACCTGGAGACTACCACCACTATTACCACCACTACCAGTATTACCAGCACCATCACCATTACTACCACTACTAACTACTTCACTGTTCTATCCTCCACCACCACACAATTACGGTTGGTTTTGGAAGAATATAAAAATGGAGAAAGAGCAAAGACGGATGATGAAGAGCAAAATGCAGCATTAACAAAGTAAAAAGTTGAGTGTCGCAAGGCGCAGTCTGCCACTTTTACTGTTTCTTATAATTAGCAAACAAAAAAATAGCCAAAGTTTCATAACACTTGAGGTTAAGCATAAACATCCTCGGCAGAAAAAGCGAAAAAATTGCACGATATAAACTAAGTATTGCAGATGACAGCGGATAATAATACGACTGTCAATGATGGGAAGTTCCAAATGCCTCCATAAACAAAGAATGAAGAACTCAAAAGTAACTCTGTATACAAAACGCAAGAGCACCATCAAACACAACGAACGAAATGTTGTAAAGGACCCGAAGCAATAATATCGGCTGACCTTTCTTTCAAAGAACACAATAGGCATTAGTAGCATTTCTCCTCACTCGAAAGAATACTAATCTTATACACTTGTTGTCTTTGTGTATTCTGCAGGCTGCTGCACTGTGGCCTGTAATTTGCTGAACTGAGCCATCAGTGTAAGCATGGTGATCAATGGACAGCAAGATATCTACATGTCAAACAAATTTCTTAAACAGTGGATTCTCGTTGTTTTTCTTAGTGGCAGAAGTTTGTGAGCAGGAAGGGATGTCACTGATAGAAAACTGAATTTAATACTGATGTTCTATTTGACTAGATTACTCCTATTTGCTTTCAGCCTGTTGGTGCATAGAGTATGTGTTGGTATGTTACTGACACTACCTGGCAGGCATGTTGTAGACATGAAACAACACATCCTGGTATGCTGCTGCTATCATAGAATAATTATGTCACTGTGCAAGCGGGGAGCAATTACGTAATTATTCTATGATAACTGGTGACAGCGGTGGGATGCTGTGGGGTGACAGCGGTGGGATGCTGTGGGGTGACGTCGCAGGGACGCCACTTACATTTTTCGAAGAAATTCGGCAAATTTCGTTCTGGATCCTGCTTGTACCTGTGTCTGGACAGATACTGCAACACAGGAGACACTGACACTACTAGGCAACCATGATATACACATGATACAGCACATCCTGGTATGTGCTATATGATGTCTACACATGCCTGCCAGGGAGTGTCCACCTGCTACTGCTCTACCTCATCTGCAGGCAAATACAGTGGAGCAGTAGCATGCGGAGTTACCAGTGGAAAAAATATACTAATGGAAGTAGGCTGGGCCTATATGCCCAACCTTCAAATCTGCGATGCAGGTTACTTAAAACACTGTTGTTGATTTCAAGTTCTAAGTATGTGTCTTGTTCACAGAACTCAATGTCAGTGTTAGCGATTTGGAAAGATCTTGTCTGTGGCTATGTCAAAACCATAGTTAATGCCGCTAGTTGTCAAGGTGTCGAGGAGAGCTTGCAGTCTGATGTGTAACATATGACAGCCTCATCATCTTGTATAGACATGTTTGACACAAGGCTGTGCATCAGAATATTAAAGAGAGCAGGTGTTGAGCACTCTACCTTCAGATGAATCCAACTCAAATAAGGCATTCATGGTACTTTGGACGCCTTTGTAAATGACGGAGATTGTTCAGATTCTGTGTCCAATGTTTCCAATCTTATATCTTGTCTAACACAACATTTAAATTATCTGACAAACATCTCCACTCCATCACCCTTCCTGTTGACCCTATCAGTATGGAATAGTTTATAACCCTCTATGTTGCATTCAGAAGGCATTTCTCTATCTTTCAAGTTGAACCAGGTCTCTGTTATAACAATAATATCTACATTACCTCCACTTGGAAATAATCTTAGCTCATCTATCTTATTTCTTAGACTCCTACTATTTGTATAGTAAACTTTAAGGGAGTTAGTCACTCCTGGAGTTTACCTGGAGAGGGTTTCGGGGGTCAACGCCCCCGTGACCCGGTCTGAGACCAGGCCTCATGGTGGATCAGGGTCTGATCAACCAGGCTGTTACTGCTGGCCGCACACAAGCTGATGTACGACACACAGCCCGGTTGGTCAGGTACTGACTTTAGGTGCCTGTCCAGTGCCTTCTTGAAGACAGTCAGGGGTCTATTGGTAATCCCCCTTATGTATGTTGGGAGGCAAATGAACAGTCTTGGGCCCCAGACACTTATTGTGTTCTCTCAGTGTACTCGTGACGCCCCTGCTTTTCATCGGGGGAATGTTGCATCTCCTGCGAGTCTTTTGCTTTCATATGGAGTGATTTTCGTGTGCAAGTTTGGTACTAATCCCTCCAGGACCCTCCAAGTGTATATTATCTTGTATCTCTCTTGCCTGCGTTTGAGGGAATACAGATCAAGGACCATCAACCGTTCCCAGTAGTTTAGGTGCCTTATTGCACTTGTGTGTGCTGTGAAAGTTCTTTGTATACTCTCCACGTCTGCAATGTCGCCAGCCTTGCAGGGGGCCATTAGTGTAGAGCAGCATTCCAGCCTAGAGAGCACAAGCAATTTGAAGAGAATCATCATGGGCTTGGCGTCCCTACTTCTGAAGGTTCTCATTATCCACCCTATCATTTTCCTAGCGGATGAGGTAGATACATTGTTGTGGTCTTTGAAGGCGAGATTCTCTGATATTATCACTCCCAGGTCCTTCACATTACTTTTCTGCTCTATTGTATGGTTAGTGTTTGTGGTATACCCTGACACATTTTTAATTTCTTCAAGTTGCCATCTACTCTCTCTCTCTGCTGATTAATTGCTTTGCCTTTACTAGCAACTTTATTCTGAATATTGTCTTTCAAACATATTCCTGAGGTATCTTGGTTTTATCTGCTGTTTGCAACCCTAGTACTGCAGCCCGATTGTTTCCCACAGACACCCATACCTCTAAGTTTAAAGTCCTAGACAAGTCATCAATGACCCCCTCAATCGAATTGGCTAATGCAACCACTCCAACCCCAGAGAGATGAACCCCATCCCTTGCATACATATCATGTTTGCCATAGAATTTGTCCCAGTTATCAATGAATGGGATTGTAAGTTCCTTGCAGTACCTGTCTAGCCAGCAATTTATACCAATTGCCCTAGACATCCAGTCATTGCCCACTCCCCTTCTAGGCAAGATGCTACATATAACTGGGATCCCTCCCTTAGACCTGACTACATCTATGGCTGACCTATACTTATTCAGAAGTTCCTGTCTCCTGCCATTCCCGATGTCATTTCCACTAGCACAAAGAGAGATAATGAGCTTGTTCCCATTGCCTGATATAATATTATCCAACCTGTTGACTATGTCTCCTGGGAGAGACACCCTTTGTCTGACCTTTCTACCTCTGTTACAAAAAGCATGGTCCATATATCTTACCTGAGAATCTCCCACAATCAGAATATTATTACCGTGATAAGCAGGGGAATCAGTGATCCCCTTAATCTCACTAACCACTGAAGTACACTCGTCCTGGAGAACAGAGAATCGATTTCCTACCTTTGCATCTTCTCTAATAACATTCCTTATCATCCTTCTTCCTGTATTGTGAACCACTTGCCACTTAAAGCGGCTGCCACTCTCCAAATCACTGCTGGTAACTTTTTCCTCCCCACCAGCTACCATCATCTCACAGTCACTCCCAAACCCAGCTAGACGAAGCTTCAGCCTCCTATTTTCCTCCTGAAGTAGAATCTCCTTCTTCAACACTTTAATCTGAGATTCTACCAGGTGTATGTCCAGGTGTATGTGCAGGTTTTCAGTGATGATGACATTTTTAACAAAGGGCAGTAGCTTTACATCATTTATTTTATATGCACTGAGAATCGACAACTTATCCACAAATAGTAGTGTCGAGTTCATACCCTATGGCAACCAAGCTTGCCTCCATTAAGATGGCTGATGTTATGTAGGTCAAGCTTGTAGATCGACAAGCTATTTTATTCAATGTGTCGAACAATCAGATGTCTCCTAAAGCAAAATGCCTTGCGGTAAAGTTCCTCATTACCATAATATAAGCTGACATACACATTACCTATACTGAATGTACTAAATGTTGTGGTACACTGAAAGGTCTAATTGTAGATAGCATCACTTTTGTAATCTTTGATGTGTTTGCAAGCCAGCCCACTACAGTAGGTCAGCTTCACTATACCATTGTTTCTAACATTGGGGAAGGCAACATAGCCCAGCAATTTTGGAGGAAATTTGTTTCTAGTGCATAGCCCCACTCTACAAGGGTGGCAGTAAAGCAACTGCAAAGAACTACAGACTGATAGCACTAACATCCCATATCGTAAAAATCTTTGAAAGGGTTCTAAGAAGCAAGATCGCCAACCACCTAGATACCCATCAATTACACAACCCAGGGCAACACGGGTTTAGAGCAGGTCACTTCTGCCTGTCCCAGCTACTGGACCACTATGCCAAGGTCCTGGATGCTATATAGAGGATCAACAGAATGCAGATGTAGGTATACACAGACTTTGCGAAAGCCTTCGACAAGTGTGACCACGGTGTAGTAGCGCACAAAATGCTGATAAAGGAATAATAGGAAAAGTTGGTAGATGGATTTATAGCTTCCAAACAAACAGAACAAAAAGAGTAACAGTAAATAAAGTCTAAGGCAGCTACAGTAAAAAGCTCTGTTCCGCAAGGCACAGTACTCGCCCCCATCCTATTCCTTATCCTCATATCTGACAGAGAGAGATGAAAGTCATAGCTCTGTGACTTCCTTTGCAGATGACACCCGAATTCCCATGACAGTGCCCTCCATCGAAGACACTGCAAGACTCCAAGCAGACATCAACCAAATATTCAAATGGGCCACTCAAAACAATATGAAGGTCAACGAATGAAATTTCAACTACTCAGATATGGAAAACTTAAGAAAATTAAAACTGTATCAGGGTACACAACAAATTCTAACCATACAATAGAGCAAAAATGTGATGTGAATGACCTGGGAGTGGTAATGTCAGAGGATCTCACCTTCAAAGACCACAGAAATGTACCTACCGCATCTGCTAGAAAAATGATCGGATGGATAATGAGAACCTTCAAAATTAGGGATGCCAAGCCCATGATGATTCTCTTCAAATCGTTTGCTTTCTATAGGCTGGAATGCTGCTGTACACTAACTGCCCGTTTCAAGGTAGGCGAAATTGCTGACCTGGAGAGTGTACAAAGAACTTTCACAGCACACGTAAGTACGATAAGGTACCTAAATTACTGGGAACGGTTAAGTCCCTTGATTTGAATTCTCTGGAATGCAGGCGAAATACATGATAATATACACTAGGAAAATCCTAGAGGGATTAGTATCAAACTTGCACACGAAAATCAATCCCTATGAAAGCAAAAGACTCAGCAGGAGATGCAACATTTCCCCAATGAAAAGCAGAGCGCCACGAGTACACTGAGAGACAACATATTAAGTGTCAGGGGCCCAAGACTGTTCAATTGCCTCCCAGCATACATAAGGGGGATTACCAATAGACCCCTGGCTGTCTTCAAGAAGGCACTGGACAGGCACCTAAAGTCAGTACCTGATCAGCCGGGCTGGAATTCGTACGTCAGTTTGCGTGCGGCCAGCAGTAACAGCCTGGTTGATCAGACCCTGATCAATCACAAGGCCTGGTCTCAGACCGGGCCGCAGGGACGTTGACCCCCGAAACCCTCTCCAGGTATACTCCAGGTAGGAGTGTATGGTTACTGTAAACACGAGACGTCTACGTCGTTATCCTTACCCCAGCACTGATATTCCACTACATAAGTTTGAAGCTTCTTGTAGTGCTAGTTATTTTGGCAGATGGTTTGATACATCATCTCAGGACAGTGATTCAGCAGTAGTAGTAGTATACCATCCACAGTAGTAGTAGTACACCATCCACAGTAGTAGTAGTATACCATCCACAGTAGTAGTATACCATCCACAGTAGTAGTATACCATCCACAGTAGTAGTGGTATACCATCCACAGTAGTAGTAGTATACCATCCACAGTAGTAGTATACCATCCACAGTAGTAGTATACCATCCACAGTAGTAGTGGTATACCATCCACAGTAGTAGTATACCATCCACAGTAGTAGTATGCCATCCATAGTAGAAGTATACCATCAACAGGAGTATTATACCATCCATAGTAGTATACCATTCACAGTAGTAGAATACCATTCATAGTATACCATTCACAGTACTAGTATATCATCCACAGTTGTAGTATACCATCCATAGTAGTAGTATACCATCCATAGTATACCATCCACAGTAGTATACCATTCACACTAGTAGTATACTATCGACAGTAGAAGTATACCATCCACAGGAGTAGTATACCATCCATAGTATACCATTCAAAGTAGTATACCATTCACAGCAGTATAACATTCACAGTAGTATACCATTCACAGTAGTATACCATTCACAGGAGCAGTATAACATTCACAGTAGTATACCATTCACAGTAGTATACCATTCAGAGTAGCATACCATTCACAGTAGTATACCATTGACAGTAGTATACCATTCACAGTAGTATACCATTCACAGTAGTATACCACTGACAGTAGTATACCATTGAGAGTAGTATACCATTGACAGTAGTATACCATTCACAGTAGTATACCACTGACAGTAGTATACCACTGACAGAAGTATACTATTGACAGTAGTGTACCATTGACAGTAGTATACCACTGACAGTAGTATACCATTGACAGAAGTATACCACTGACAGTAGTATACCGCTGACAGTAGTATACCATCCACAGTAGTATACCATTGACAGTAGTATACCACTGACAGTAGTATACCATTGACAGTAGTATACCAATGACAGTAGTATACCATTGACAGTATACCATTGACAGTAGTATACCATTGACAGTAGTATACCACTGACAGTAGTATACCATTGACAGTAGTATACCACTGACAGTAGTATACCACTGACAGTAGTATACCATCCACAGTAGTATACCATTGACAGTAGTATACCACTGACAGTAGTATACCATCCACAGTAGTATACCATTGACAGTAGTATACTGACAGAAGTATACCATCCACAGTAGTATACCATTGACAGTAGTATACCATTGACAGTAGTATACCATTGACAGTAGTATACCATTGACAGTATACCACTGACAGTAGTATACCACTGACAGTAGTATACCATCCACAGTAGTATACCATTGATAGTATACCACTGACAGTAGAATACCATAGACAGTAGTATACCACTGACAATAGTATACCACTGACAGTAGTATACCATCAACAGTAGTATACCATTAACAGTAGTATACCACTGAGTAGTATACCATCCACAGTAGTATACCATTGACAGTAGTATACCATCCACAGAAGTATACTATTGACAGTAGTATACCATTGACAGTAGTATACCACTGACAGTAGAATACCACTGAAAGTAGTATACCATCCACAGTAGTATACCACTGACAGTAGTATACCACTGACAGTAGTATACCACTGACAGCAGTATACCACTGACAGTAGTATTCCATTCACATTAGTATACCATTCACAGTAGTATACCATTCACAGTAGTATACCACTGACAGTAGTATACCACAGAGTAGCATACCACTGACAGTAGTATACCACTGACAGTAGTATACCACTGACAGTAGTATATCACTGACAGTAGTATATCACTGACAGTAGTATACCATTCACAGTAGTATACCACTGACAGTAGTATACCATTGACAGTAGTATACCATCCACAGTAGTATACCATTGACAGTATATCACTGACAGTAGTATACCATTCACAGTAGTATACCATTGACAGTAGTGTACCACTGACAGTAGTATACTATTGACAGTAGTATACCATCCACAGAAGTATACTATTGACAGTAGTATACCACTGACAGTAGTATACCATTGACAGTAGTATACCACTGACAGTAGTATACCACTGAAAGTAGTATACCATCCACAGTAGTATACCACTGACAGTAGTATACCACTGACAGTAGTATACCACTGACAGTAGTATGCCATTCACATTAGTATACCATTCACAGTAGTATACCATTCACAGTAGTATACCACTGACAGTAGTATACCACTGAGAGTAGCATACCACTGACAGTAGTATACCACTGACAGTATACCACTGACAGTAGTATATCACTGACAGTAGTATACCATTCACAGTAGTATACCATTCACAGTAGTATACCACTGACAGTAGTATACCATTGACAGTAGTATACCATCCACAGTAGTATACCATCCACAGGAATATACCATTGACAGTAGTATACCAGACAGTAGTATACCATCCACAGCAGTATATCATTGACAGTAGTATACCACTGACAGTAGTATACCACTGACAGTAGTATACCAGACAGTAGTATACCATCCACAGTAGTATATCATTGACAGTAGTATACCACTGACAGTATACCACTGACAGTAGTATACCATTGACAGTAGTATACCACTGACAGTATACCACTCACAGTAGTATACCATCCACAGTAGTATACCACTGACAGACGTATACCATCCACAGTAGTATACCATTGACAGTAGTATACCACTGACAGAAGTATACTATTGACAGTAGTATACCATTGACAGTAGTATACCACTGACAGTAGTATACCATTGACAGTAGTATACCACTGACAGTAGTATACCACTGACAGTAGTATACCATCCACAGTAGTATACCATTGACAGTAGTATACCACTGACAGTAGTATACCATTGACAGTAGTATACCATTGACAGTATACCATTGACAGTATACCATTGACAGTAGTATACCACTGACAGTAGTATACCATTGACAGTAGTATACCACTGACAGTAGTATACCATCCACAGTAGTATACCATTGACAGTAGTATACCACTGACAGTAGTATACCATTGACAGTAGTATACCATTGACAGTAGTATACCATTGACAGTAGTATACCACTGACAGTAGTATACCATTGACAGTAGTATACCACTGACAGTAGTATACCATCCACAGTAGTATACCAGTGACAGTAGTATACCACTGACAGTAGTATACCATCCACAGTAGAATACCATTGACAGTAGTATACCATCCACAGTAGTATACCATTGACAGTAGTATACCATTGACAGTAGTATACCATTGAGAGTAGTATACCATTGACAGTATACCACTGACAGTAGTATACCACTGACAGTAGTATACCATCCACAGTAGTATACCATTGATAGTAGTATACCACTGACAGTAGTATACCATTGACAGTAGTATACCACTGACAGTAGTATACCATTGACAGTAGTATACCACTGACAATAGTATACCACTGACAGTAGTATACCATCAACAGTAGTATACCATTGACAGTAGTATACCACTGAGTAGTATACCATCCACAGTAGTATACCATTGACAGTAGTATACCATCCACAGAAGTATACTATTGACAGTAGTATACCACTGACAGTAGTATACCATTGACAGTAGTATACCACTGACAGTAGTATAGCACTGAAAGTAGTATACCACTGACAGTAGTATACCACTGACAGTAGTATACCATTCACATCAGTATACCATTCACAGTAGTATACCATTCACAGTAGTATACCACTGACAGTAGTATACCACTGACAGTAGTATACCACTGACAGTAGTATATCACTGACAGTAGTATATCATTGACAGTAGTATACCATTCAGAGTAGTATACCACTGACAGTAGTATACCATTGACAGTAGTATACCATCCACAGTAGTATACCACTGACAGTAGTATACCATTGACAGTATATCACTGACAGTAGTATACCATTCACAGTAGTATACCATTGACAGTAGTGTACCACTGACAGTAGTATACTATTGACAGTAGTATACCATCCACAGAAGTATACTATTGACAGTAGTATACCACTGACAGTAGTATACCATTGACAGTAGTATACCACTGACAGTAGTATACCACTGAAAGTAGTATAACATCCACAGTAGTATACCACTGACAGTAGTATACCACTGACAGTAGTATACCACTGACAGTAGTATACCATTCACATTAGTATACCATTCACAGTAGTATACCATTCACAGTAGTATACCACTGACAGTAGTATACCACTGACAGTAGTATACCACTGACAGTAGTATATCACTGACAGTAGTATATCACTGACAGTAGTAAACCATTCACAGTAGTATACCACTGACAGTAGTATACCATTGACAGTAGTATACCATCCACAGTAGTATGCCACTGACAGTAGTATACCATTGACAGTAGTATATCACTGACAGTAGTACGCCATTGACAGTAGTATACCATCCACAGTAGTATACAATTGACAGTATACCATTGACAGTAGTATACCATCCACAGTAGTATACCATTGGCAGTAGTATACCACTGACAGTAGTATACCACTGACAGTATACCGCTGACAGTAGTATACCATTGACAGTAGTATACCGCTGACAGTAGTATACCATTCACAGTAGTATACCACTGACAGTAGTATACCACTGACAGTAGTATACCACTGACAGTAGTATACCACTGACAGTAGTATACCACTGACAGTAGTATACCACTGACAGTAGTATACCATTCACAGTAGTATACCACTGACAGTAGTATACCATTCACAGTAGAATACCACTGACAGTAGTATACCATTCACAGTAGTATACCATTGACAGTAGTATACCATTCACAGTAGTATACCACTGACAGTAGTATACCATTGACAGTAGTATACCATCCACAGTAGTATACCATTGACAGTAGTATACTGACAGTAGTATACCATCCACAGTAGTATACCATTGACAGTAATATACCATTGACAGTAGTATACCATTGACAGTAGTATACCATTGACAGTATACCACTGACAGTTGTATACCACTGACAGTAGTATACCATCCACAGTAGTATACCATTGATAGTAGTATACCACTGACAGTAGTATACCATTGACAGTAGTATACCACTGACAGTAGTATACCATTGACAGTAGTATACCACTGACAATAGTATACCACTGACAATAGTATACCACTGACAGTAGTATACCATCAACAGTAGTATACCATTGACAGTAGTATACCACTGAGTAGTATACCATCCACAGTAGTATACCATTGACAGTAGTATACCATCCACAGAAGTATACTATTGACAGTAGTATACCACTGACAGTAGTATACCACTGACAGTAGTATACCACTGACAGTAGTATACCACTGACAGTAGTATACCACTGACAGTAGTATACCATTCACAGTAGTATACCATACACAGTAGTATACCACTGACAGTAGTATACCACTGACAGTAGTATACCATTGACAGTAGCATACCACTGACAGTAGTATACCACTGACAGTAGTATACCACTGACAGTAGTATATCACTGACAGTAGTATACCACTGACAGTAGTATACCATTGACAGTAGTATACCATCCACAGTAGTATACCACTGACAGTAGTATACCATTGACAGTAGTATATCACTGACAGTAGTATACCATTCACAGTAGTATACCATTTACAGTAGTGTACCACTGACAGTAGTATACTATTGACAGTAGTATACCATCCACAGAAGTATACTATTGACAGTAGTATACCACTGACAGTAGTATACCATTGACAGTAGTATACCACTGACAGTAGTATACCACTGAAAGTAGTATACCATCCACAGTAGTATACCACTGACAGTAGTATACCACTGACAGTAGTATACCATTCACATTAGTATACCATTCACATTAGTATACCATTCACAGTAGTATACCATTCACAGTAGTATACCACTGACAGTAGTATACCACTGACAGTAGTATATCACTGACAGTAGTATATCACTGACAGTAGTATACCATTCACAGTAGTATACCACTGACAGTAGTATACCATTGACAGTAGTATACCATCCACAGTAGTATACCACTGACAGTAGTATACCATTGACAGTAGTATATCACTGACAGTAGTATACCATTCACAGTAGTATACCACTGACAGTAGTATGCCATTGACAGTAGTATACCATCCACAGTAGTATACAATTGACAGTATACCATTGACAGTAGTATACCATCCACAGTAGTATACCATTCACAGTAGTATACCATTGACAGTAGTGTACCACTGACAGTAGTATACTATTGACAGTAGTATACCATCCACAGTAGTATACCACTGACAGTAGTATACCATTGACAGTAGTATACCACTGACAGTAGTATACCACTGAAAGTAGTATAACATCCACAGTAGTATACCACTGACAGTAGTATACCACTGACAGTAGTATACCACTGACAGTAGTATACCATTCACATTAGTATACCATTCACAGTAGTATACCATTCACAGTAGTATACCACTGACAGTAGTATACCACTGACAGTAGTATACCACTGACAGTAGTATATCACTGACAGTAGTATATCACTGACAGTAGTAAACCATTCACAGTAGTATACCACTGACAGTAGTATACCATTGACAGTAGTATACCATCCACAGTAGTATGCCACTGACAGTAGTATACCATTGACAGTAGTATATCACTGACAGTAGTACGCCATTGACAGTAGTATACCATCCACAGTAGTATACAATTGACAGTATACCATTGACAGTAGTATACCATCCACAGTAGTATACCATTGGCAGTAGTATACCACTGACAGTAGTATACCACTGACAGTATACCACTGACAGTAGTATACCATTGACAGTAGTATACCGCTGACAGTAGTATACCATTCACAGTAGTATACCACTCACAGTAGTATACCACTGACAGTAGTATACCACTGACAGTAGTATACCACTGACAGTAGTATACCACTGACAGTAGTATACCACTGACAGTAGTATACCATTCACAGTAGTATACCACTGACAGTAGTATACCATTCACAGTAGAATACCACTGACAGTAGTATACCATTCACAGTAGTATACCATTGACAGTAGTATACCACTGACAGTATACCATTGACAGTAGTATACCATCCACAGTAGTATACCATTGACAGTAGTATACTGACAGTAGTATACCATCCACAGTAGTATACCATTGACAGTAATATACCATTGACAGTAGTATACCATTGACAGTAGTATACCATTGACAGTATACCACTGACAGTTGTATACCACTGACAGTAGTATACCATCCACAGTAGTATACCATTGATAGTAGTATACCACTGACAGTAGTATACCATTGACAGTAGTATACCACTGACAGTAGTATACCATTGACAGTAGTATACCACTGACAATAGTATACCACTGACAATAGTATACCACTGACAGTAGTATACCATCAACAGTAGTATACCATTGACAGTAGTATACCACTGAGTAGTATACCATCCACAGTAGTATACCATTGACAGTAGTATACCATCCACAGAAGTATACTATTGACAGTAGTATACCACTGACAGTAGTATACCATTGACAGTAGTATACCACTGACAGTAGTATACCATCCACAGTAGTATACCACTGACAGTAGTATACCACTGACAGTAGTATACCATTCACATTAGTATACCATTCACAGTAGTATACCATTCACAGTAGTATACCACTGACAGTAGTATACCACTGAGAGTAGCATACCACTGACAGTAGTATACCACTGACAGTAGTATACCACTGACAGTAGTATATCACTGACAGTAGTATACCACTGACAGTAGTATACCATTGACAGTAGTATACCATCCACAGTAGTATACCACTGACAGTAGTATACCATTGACAGTAGTATATCACTGACAGTAGTATACCATTCACAGTAGTATACCATTTACAGTAGTGTACCACTGACAGTAGTATACTATTGACAGTAGTATACCATCCACAGAAGTATACTATTGACAGTAGTATACCACTGACAGTAGTATACCATTGACAGTAGTATACCACTGACAGTAGTATACCACTGAAAGTAGTATACCATCCACAGTAGTATACCACTGACAGTAGGTTACCACTGACAGTAGTATACCATTCACATTAGTATACCATTCACAGTAGTATACCATTCACAGTAGTATACCACTGAGAGTAGCATACCAGTGACAGTAGTATACCACTGACAGTAGTATACCACTGACAGTAGTATATCACTGACAGTAGTATATCACTGACAGTAGTATACCATTCACAGTAGTATACCACTGACAGTAGTATACCATTGACAGTAGTATACCATCCACAGTAGTATACCACTGACAGTAGTATACCATTGACAGTAGTATATCACTGACAGTAGTATACCATTCACAGTAGTATACCACTGACAGTAGTATGCCATTGACAGTAGTATACCATCCACAGTAGTATACAATTGACAGTATACCATTGACAGTAGTATACCACTGACAGTAGTATACCATTCACAGTAGTATACCACTCACAGTAGTATACCACTGACAGTAGTATACCATTCACAGTAGTATACCACTGACAGTAGTATACCATTCACAGTAGAATACCACTGACAGTAGTATACCATTCACAGTAGTATACCACTGACAGTAGTATACAACTGACAGTAGTATACCACTGACAGTAGTATACCACTGACAGTAGTATACCACTGACAGTAGTATACCATTCACAGTAGAATACCACTGACAGTAGTATACCATTGACAGTAGTATACCACTGGCAGTAGTATACCATTGACAGTAGTATACCATCCACAGTAGTATAGCATTGACAGTAGTATACCACTGACAGTAGTATACCATCCACAGTAGTATACCATCCACAGTAGTATACCACTGACAGTAGTATACCACTGACAGCAGTATACCACTGACAGCAGTATACCACTGACAGCAGTATACCACTGACAGTAGTATACCATCCACAGTAGTATACCACTGACAGTAGTATACCATCCACAGTAGTATACCACTGACAGTAGTATACCACTGACAGCAGTATACCACTGACAGCAGTATACCACTGACAGCAGTATACCACTGACAGCAGTATACCACTGACAGCAGTATACCACTGACAGTAGTATACCACTGACAGTAGTATACCATCTACAGTAGTATACCACTGACAGTAGAATACCACTGACAGCAGTATACCACTGACAGCAGTATACCACTGACAGCAGTATACCACTGACAGCAGTATACCACTGACAGAAGTATACCACTGACAGTAGTATACCACTGACAGTAGTATACCATCCACAGTAGTATACCACTGACAGTAGTATACCACTGACAGCAGTATACCACTGACAGCAGTATACCACTGACAGCAGTATACCGGTATAAAATACCGACAGATTGTTAGGTAAGACACATATGCAACAGTTAGGTATCTTTATTTCGAAACGTTTCGCCTACACAGTAGGCTTCTTCAGTCGAGTACAGAAAAGTTGATAGAAGTAGAAGATACTTGAAGACGATGTAATCAGTCCATCATCCTTAAAGTTTTGAGGTGGTCAGTCCCTCAGTCTGGAGAAGAGCATTGTTCAGTTGTCTGAAACAATATGAAGTTGAAGTGACAGAATGGGGCCTTATATCTTGGTATCTTGGTACAGACCATCAACTTCGACAACCTCTACTAGTGAGAACGGCTGGGTTTGAGAGGGACCTGCCCTCCCAAAGCAACCTACGTCTCACCTCCTGGCACTATATAAGGCCCCATTCTGTCACTTCAACTTCATATTGTTTCAGACAACGGAACAATGCTCTTCTCCAGACTGAGGGACTGACCACCTCAAAACTTTAAGGATGATGGACTGATTACATCGTCTTCAAGTATCTTCTACTTCTATCAACTTTTCTGTACTCGACTGAAGAAGCCTACTGTGTAGGCGAAACGTTTCGAAATAAAGATACCTAACTGTTGCATATGTGTCTTACCTAACAGCAGTATACCACTGACAGCAGTATACCACTGACAGCAGTATACCACTGACAGAAGCTTGGGGAACCACTGTATTTGAACAAATGGTTATTATTTTCACATCTTTCACAGTGGTTATGATGTTCAGTGGCCACTGTGACCCCACGAGAACGAGGGTCATGTTGGTCACCAACCTCTCCCCCCTCCCCCCACACACCACAACACTATCAGAAGAACCTGTCACCACACTCCCCTCTCCACTTAGTGCCCCTTCACCCTCCTCCCACCTGCTGCCCCTTCACCCTCCTCCCACCTGCTGCCCCTTCACCCTCCTCCCACCTGCTGCCCCTTCACCCCCTCCCACCTGCTGCCCCTTCACCCTCCACCCACCTGCTGCCCTTCACCCTCCTCCCACTTGCTGCCCCTTCACCCTCCTCCCACCTGCTGCCCCTTCACCCCCTCCCACCTGCTGCCCCTTCACCCTCCTTCCACCTGCTGCCCCTTCACCCTCCTCCCACCTGCTGCCCCTTCACCCTCCTCCCACCTGCTGCCCCTTCACCCTCCTCCCACCTGCTGCCCCTTCACCCCCTCCCACCTGCTGCCCCTTCACCCTCCTCCCACCTGCTGCCCCTTCACCCTCCTTCCACCTGCTGCCCCTTCACCCTCCTTCCACCTGCTGCCCCTTCACCCTCCTCCAACCTGCAGCCCCTTCACCCTCTCCCACCTGCTGCCCCTTCACCCTCCTCCCACCTGCTGCCCCTTCACCCTCCTCAAACCTGCTGCCCCTTCACCCTCCTCCCACCTGCTGCCCCTTCACCCTCCTACCACCTGCTGCCCCTTCACCCCCTCCCACCTGCTGCCCCTTCACCCTTCTCAAACCTGCTGCCCCTTAACCCCCCCCCACCTGCTGCCCCTTCACCCTCCTCTCACCTGCTGCCCCTTCACCCTCCTCCCACCTGCTGCCCCCTTCACCCCTCCCACCTGCTGCCCCTTCACCCACCCCCACCTGCTGCCCCTTCACCCACCCCCCACCTGCTGCCCCTTCACCCTCCTCACACCTGCTGCCCCTTCACCCCTCCCACCTGCTGCCCCTTCACCCACCCCCCACCTGCTGCCCCTTCACCCACCCCCACTTGCTGCCCTTTCACCCTCCTCTCACCTGCTGCTCCTTCACCCTCCTCCCACCTGCTGCCCCTTCACCCTCCTCCCACCTGCTGCCCCTTCACCCTCCTTCCACCTGCTGCCCCTTCACCCTCCATCCACCTGCGGCCCCTTCACCCTCCTCCAACCTGCGGCCCCTTCACCCACCCCCACCTGCTGCTCCTTCACCCTCCTCCCACCTGCTGCCCCTTCACCCTCCTCCCACCTGCTGCCCCTTCACCCTCCTACCACCTGCTGCCCCTTCACCCCCTCCCACCTGCTGCCCCTTCACCCTTCTCCCACCTGCTGCCCCTTCACCCACCCCCACCTGCTGCCCCTTCACCCTCCTCTCACCTGCTGCCCCTTCACCCTCCTCCCACCTGCTGCCCCCTTCACCCCTCCCACCTGCTGCCCCTTCACCCACCCCCACCTGCTGCCCCTTCACCCACCCCCCACCTGCTGCCCCTTCACCCTCCTCCCACCTGCTGCCCCTTCACCCTGCCCCTCCCACCTGCTGCCCCTTCACCTCCTCCCACCTGCTGCTCCTTTACCCTCCTCTCACCTGCTGCCCCTTCACCCTCCCTCACCCTGCCCCCACCTGCTGCCCCTTCACCCCCTTCCACCTGTTGCCCCTTCACCCTCCTCTCACCTGCTGCCCCTTCACCCTCCTCTCACCTGCTTCCCCTTCACCCTCCTCCCACCTGCTGCTCCTTCACCCTCCTTCCACCTGTTGCCCCTTCACCCTCCTCTCACCTGCTGCTCCCACCTGCTGCCCCTTCATCCCTCCTCCCACCTGCTGCTAATTCACCACCTTCCACCTCCTGCCCCTTCACCCTCCTCCCACCTGCTGCCCCTTCACCCTTTTCCCACCTGCTGCCCCTTCACCCTTTTCCCACCTGCTGCCCCTTCACCTTCCTTCCACATGCTGCCCCTTCACCCTCCTTCCACCTGTTGCCCCTTCACCCTCCTCCCACCCCTTCACACTCCTCCCACCTGCTGCCCCTTCACCATCCTTCCACTTGCTGCCCCTTCACCTTCCTTCCACCTGCTGCCCCCTTCACCCCTCCCACATGCTGCCCCTTCACCCTTCTCCCACATGCTGCCCCTTCACCCTCCTCCCACCTGCTGCCCCTTCACCCTCCTCCAACCTGCTGCCCCTTCACCCTCCTCCAATCTGCTGCCCCTTCACCCTCCTCCCACCTGCTGCCCCGTCACCCGCCTCCCGCCTGCTGCCCCTTCACCCTCCTTCCACCTGCTGCCCCTTTCACCTGCTGCCCCTTCACCCTCCTCCCACATGCTGCCCCTTCACCCTCCTCCCACCTGCCTGTTGCCCCTTCACCCTCCCACTTGCTGCCCCTTCACCTTCCTTCCACCTGCTGCCCCTTCACCCTTCTCCCACATGCTGCCCCTTCACCCTCCTCCCACCTGCTGGCCCTTCACCCTCCTCCCACCTGCTGCCCCTTCACCTTCCTTCCACCTGCTGCCCCTTCACCCTCCTACCACCTGCTGCCCCTTAACCATCCTTCCACCTGCTGCCCCTTCACCTCCTTCACCTGCCCCTTCATCCTCCTTCCACCTGCTGCCCCTTCACCCTCCTCCAACCTGCTGCCCCTTCACCCTCTCCCACCTGCTGCCCCTTCACCCTCCTTCCACCTGCTGCCCCTTCACCCTCCTCCCACCTGCTGCCCCTTCACCCTCCTCCCACCTGCTGCCCCTTCACCCTCCTACCACCTGCTGCCCCTTCACCCTCCTCCCACCTGCTGCCCCCTTCACCCCTCCCACCTGCTGCCCCTTCACCCACCTCCCACCTGCTGCCCCTTCACCCTCCTCCCACCTGCTGCCCCTTCACCCCTCCCACCTGCTGCCCCTTCACCCACCCCCCACCTGCCCTTCACCCACCCCCACCTGCTGCCCCTTCACCCTCCTCCCACCTGCTGCTCCTTCACCCTCCTCCCACCTGCTGCTCCTTTACCCTCCTCTCACCTGCTGCTCCTTCACCCTCCTTCCACCTGTTGCCCCTTCACCCTCCTCTCACCTGCTGCCCCTTCACCCTCCTTCCACCTGCTGCCCCTTCACCCTCCTTCCACCTGTTGCCCCTTCACCCTCCTCTCACCTGCTGCCCCTTCACCCTCCTCTCACCTGCTGCCCCTTCACCCTCCTCCCACCTGCTGCTCCTTCACCCTCCTTCCACCTGTTGCCCCTTCACCCTCCTCTCACCTGCTGCCCCTTCACCCTCCTCTCACCTGCTGCCCCTTCACCCTCCTCCCACCTGCTGCCCCTTCACCCTCCTCCCACCTGCTGCCCCTTCATCCCTCCTCCCACCTGCTGCTAATTCACCTCCTTCCACCTGCTGCCCCTTCACGCTCCTCCCACCTGCTGCCCCTTCACCCTCCTCCCACCTGCTGCCCCTTCACCCTTTTCCCACCTGCTGCCCCTTCACCTTCCTTCCACATGCTGCCCCTTCACCCTCCTCCCACCTGCGGCCCCTTCACCCTCCTCCCACCCCTTCACTCTCCTCCCACCTGCTGCCCCTTCACCATCCTTCCACCTGCTGCCCCTTCACCTTCCTTCCACCTGCTGCCCCTTCACCCTCCTTCCACCTGCTGCCCCTTCACCCTCCTCCAACCTGCTGCCCCTTCACCCTCCTCCAACCTGCTGCCCCTTCACCCTCCTCCCACCTGCTGCCCCTTCACCCTCCTCCCACCTGCTGCCCCTTCACCCTCCTTCCACCTGCTGCCCCTTCACCCTTCTCCCACCTGCTGCCCCTTCACCCTCCTCCCACCTGCTGCCCCTTCACCCTCCTCCCACCTGCTGCCCCTTAACCTTCCTTCCACCTGTTGCCCCTTCACCCTCCTCCCACTTGCTGCCCCTTCACCTTCCTTCCACCTGCTGCCCCTTCACCCTTCTCCCACATGCTGCCCCTTCACCCTCCTCCCACCTGCTGCCCCTTCACCCTCCTCCCACCTGCTGCCCCTTCACCTTCCTTCCACCTGCTGCCCCTTCACCCTCCTTCCACCTGCTGCCCCTTCACCCTCCTTCCACCTGCTGCCCCTTCACCTTCCTTCCACCTGCTGCCCCTTCACCCTCCTTCCACCTGCTGCCCCTTCACCCTCCTCCAACCTGCTGCCCCTTCACCCTCCTCCCACCTGCTGCCCCTTCACCCTCCTTCCACCTGCTGCCCCTTCACCCTTCTCCCACCTGCTGCCCCTTCACCCTCCTCCCACCTGCTGCCCCTTCACCCTCCTCCCACCTGCTGCCCCTTCACCCTCCTCCCACCTGCTGCCCCTTCACCCTCCTCCCACCTGCTGCCCCTTAACCTTCCTTCCACCTGTTGCCCCTTCTTCCTCCTTCCACTTGCTGCCCCTTCACCTTCCTTCCACCTGCTGCCCCTTCACCCTCCTCCCACGTGCTGCCCCTTCACCCTCCTCCCACCTGCTGCCCCTTCACCCTCCTCCCACCTGCTGCCCCTTCACCTTCCTTCCACCTGCTGCCCCTTCACCCTCCTCCCACCTGCTGCCCCTTCACCCTCCTCCCACCTACTGCCCCTTCACCCTTCACTCACCTGCTGCCCCTTCATCCTCCTTCCACCTGCTGCCCCTTCACCCTCCTCCCACCTGCTGCCCCTTCACCCTCCTTCCACCTGCTGCCCCTTCACCCTCCTCCCACTTGCTGCTCCTTCACCCTCCTCCCACCTGCTGCCCCTTCACCCTCCTCGCACCTGCTGCCCCTTCACCTCTCCTCCCTCCAGCAGCCCCTTCACCCCTCCTCCCACCTGCTGCCCCTTCACCTCCTCCCACCTGCTCCTAAGTGTCAGTCGACCACTCCCAGCCTACCATAAATACTTCACTGGGTTTAATTGGTGTTGGCTCAGGTCCAACATCACGTGTACACACACACACACACACACACACACACACACACACACACACACACACACACACACACACACACAAAGTCAAGGGGAAAATTATCATTAGAGTGGAGGAGCACCTAAAAAGGAATGAGCGTATCAACGACAACCAGCACGGTTGCAGGGACGGGAAATCCTGTCTCACAAACCTACTGAAGTTCTATAAAAGGTTGACAGCAGAAAGACAAGAGAGGGGCGGGTAGACTGCGTTTTCTTGGACTGTAAGAAGGCGTTTGACATAGTTCCACATAAGAGATAAGTGCAAAAGCTGGAGGTCCAGGCAAAGATAATGGGGAAAGCACCGCAGTGAACCAGGGAATACCTGCCGGGAAGACATCAGCGAGTAATGGTACGTGACGAGAAGTCAGAGTGGGCGCCTGTGACGAGCGAGGTTCCACAGAGGTCAGTCCTATGACCGGTGCTATTTTTGGTATATGTGAATGACATAACTAAAGGAATAGATTCAGAAGAGTCCGTTTGCAGATGTGAAGTTGATGAGAAGAATACAATCGGACGAGGACCAGGCAGAACTACAAAAGGATCTAGACAGGCTCCAGGCCTGGTCCAGCAACTGGCTCCTGGAATTCAACCTCACCCAGTACAAACTCATGAAGATTGGGGAAGAGCAAAGAAGATCGTAGACAGAGTAAAGTCCAGGGGGCCAGAGACTACAAACCTCACTCAAGGAAAAGGATCTTGGGGTGAGTTTAACACCGAGCACATCTCAGGCGCACATCAACCAAATAACTGCTGCAGCATACGGGCGACTAGCAAATCTAAGAACAGCATTCCGACATCTCAATAAGGAATCGTTCAGGACCCTGTACACTGTGTACGTTAGGCCTATATTGGAGTATGCAGCACCAGTTTGGAACCCACACTTAGCCTAGCACGTAAGGAAACTAGAGAAAGGTTTGCAGCAAGACTAGTCCCAGAGCTAAGGGGCATGTCCTACTAAGAGAGGTTATGGGAAATCGACCTGACGAAAATGGAGGATAGGAGAGATAGGGGGATATGATAACGACATATGAAATACTTAGAGGAATCAACAAGCTGGACAGAGACAATGTTCCAGAGATGGGACACAGCAACAAGGGGTCACAGTTGAAAGTAGAAGACTCGCATGAATCACAGGGATGTTAGGCAGTATTTCTTCAGTCACAGAGTTGTCAGGGAGTGGAATAGTCTGGGAAGTGATGTAGTGGAGGCAGGATTCATACATAGCTTTAAGAAGAGGTATGATAAAGCTCATGGAGCAGTAAGAGTGACCTAGTAGCGACCAGTGAAGAGGCTGGGCCAGGAGCTGTGAATCGAACCCTGCAATCACAACTAGGTGAGTACAACTAGGTGAGCACACACACACACACACACACACACACACACACACACACACACACACACACAAGGCCTCGGTCAGATGACCAAAAGCTCCAGAGGCGGGTAATCGCATGACTGAGACCCGCGTAAGGAAACACTTTACCTGTTCCCTGACAAACCTTACCTAACCTAAGATATATCAACATTAAGAGCTTGAAATCGACCGGAGGAGGAATTCACAATTTATCGCATGAAAACCAATATTTAAACTTTCATAATTTCTTCAAATAATTGTCAAATGTGTATTAGAGAGCCCAAGATCCATCTAAAAATTTATCTAATATGCACCATCATCAGCGTTTGAAAGCGGCCAAAAGAAACAATCTCCAGTTATTACCTACCTGAAGTCAACCTGGAGGGTATTCCGGGGATCAACGCCCCCCCCCCTGGTTGCATGTAGTCCAACGTAATAACCACAGCCCGGCTGATCTGGCACGGACTAAGTATCTGTCCAGCTCCGTCTTGAAGGCAGCCAGGGGTCTATTGGTGATTCCCCTTAAGCATGGTGCGAGACTGTTGAACAGTCTTGGGTCCCAGACACTTACTATATTTTCTCTTAGAGTACCAATGGCTCCCCAACTTTTCTTTAGGGGTATTTTGCACCGCCTACCCAGTCTTTTACTTGCGTAGAGTGATTTGTCTGCTGATTCGGGACCATTCCTACTAGGATTTTCCAAGTGCAGATTATGATGCATCTCGTCTACGTTCCAGGGAGTACATGTCATGTGCTTCCAAGCGTTCCTAGTAGTTAAAGTGTATGACGGAACTTTTTTGTGCAGTAAAGTTTCTCTCTGCATTCTCCAGATCTGCAATTTCACCTGCTTTGAATGGAGATGTAATGTACAAAAGTATTCCAGCTTAGAGAGAACAAGTGATTTAAAAAGGATCATTGGCTTGCCATCTCTTGTTATGAACCTTCTCATTATTCTTCCTATCATGTTCTTCGCAACTGTGATCGTGGCACTGTAGTGAACCTTGAAAGTGAGATCCTCAGACATTACCACTCCCACGTCCCTCATATTATTTTTTCGCTCTATTGTGTGATCAGTTTGTAGTATACTCTGTTCTAATTATCTTCAATTTTCCATAACGGAGTAGTTGAAATTTGTCTTCATTGAACATCATATAGCTTTCCGCTGCCCATAAGAAAACTTTGTTTATATCTTCTTGGAGGTTAACCGTGTCCTCAATAGATGCCACTCTCATGTATCGTCTGGAAAGGATGACACGGTGCTGTGGATTACATCTCTATGTCTGATATGAGGATGAGGAACAGGATGGGGGCGAGTACTGTGCCTTGTGGAACAGAGCTTATCACTATGCCAGCTTCCCATTTAACTCTGCTTACCACTACTTTGTGTTCCATTGAATAGAAAGTTGAAGATCCATTTCCCCACTTTACCAGTTATCCCTTTAGCACGCATTTTTGAGCGTTATTACACCATAATCGCTCTTGCCAACGGTTTTTGCAAATTCTGTGTATATTACATTTGCATTGTGTGTTTCTTCCAGTACATCCAAGATCATATCATAGTGATCCAGTAGTTGCGAGAGGCAGGAGCGCCCCGCTCTGAACCCATGTTGCCTTCATTGTGCAGTTTTTGGGAATCCAACTGGTTTGCAGTCATGCTTCTTAGTAGTCTCTCAAAGATTTTTTTGATGTGGGACGTTAGAGCTATTGGTCAATAGTTCTTGGCTAATGCTTTTCTGCCACCTTTATGGAGTCTGGCTATAATCCATTGTTTTTAGTGACTGTGAAATTTCACCCATGTGTAAGCGAAAGGGGTTTCTCGCAGTTCTTAATGAACAGAGTTCCACGAGTCTGGGCCTGGGGCTGAGTGCATGGGCATGCTGTCAATTACTCTCTCAGAGTCTATTGGAGTTAAGGTAATGTCAGAAATTTGGCACACACTGAAGCAGTTTTGAGGCTCATGGAAAAATCATTTGGATTGCCGATCTTTAGAGTGATTAGTGGCTCGCTAAACACAAAGTCGTATTGGGATTTCAGTATCTCACTCATTTCTTGGTTGTCATCTGTGTAAGTCCGATCTTGTCTGAGCAAGGGCTCGATACAAGAGGCAGTATTTGCCTTGTTTTTTCGCATATGAAAAGAAATAATTCGAGTTTCTTTCAATTTCACTAATCATTTTTAGCTCCTGTCTCTCCTGGGTCCTGTATGAATCCTTTAAGTTTAATACTTTCCACTTCCCTGGTCAGCGCTTCCTTCCGTGTATCAGATAATCTAGCTTTCTTGAGAAGCTCAGTAATTCTTCGTCGTCTTCTGTAAAGGAAGCATCTTTCTCTCTCCAGTTTACTTCTTCTTTCTTAGGGGAATATGCCTTGAACATACTTCAGCTGCCAGGAAACTGATCCTTTCAAGACACTGGTTTGGATCCATGTTATTAAAGGTATCTTCCCAATATGTTTCATTTAAGACATGGTTCACCTCATCCCAGTTGATGTTCTTGTTGTTGAAGTTGTATTTGGTGGAGACACCTTCACAGCTACGTGCATATTGCTGATTAGAACCCCTGTGCATGTAAATCTGAACTTCGATTAGATTGTGATCGGAATTAGTTCAACACCTTGCTTACAAGTGGTAAATAAAAACTTAGCCTAAAATTAACGTGAACAATTCTCTGAGGAAATTCCACCATTCCTGAAATTCTTAGGCCGATCACAAGAGTCATTCTTAAGTCACTGTGAGGAATCCAACAATTTCAAGTTAACTTGACGATTATCACAAAACAGGCAAGATTTGAACTCATGGCACCTTATCAGCCGAACTGTTGCAATTGCAACAGTCTGGTTCAACTGACACTCAGGGGAGGCAGTGATCCAGCATTCCCTTGAACACTTCTACAATTGTTCTGGCAACTGATAACCCTATTAACTCGTGTCTTGGAATAGGTATGTTGACACATTGTTTCCTTGCCTTTCAACTGGCCTATTTACGCTTTCTCCAATGTCTCACTACGGTACATTGTTAGGATAGCAGGATTATGTCAAGTACCTTCCATGTGCATTTCTCTCGCTTTCTCTGTGGAGAGTATTGTTTGATGTTGCCCAGGACAGGTATCATGGCCCAGGTCTTAATCATCCCCCAGTTCTCTGAGGCTTTCCCAGCAGTTTAAATGCTTTATTGGCTCTATGTAGGCAGTAAATGCTCGCTGTTTTTGTTTCCAGTTCTGATATCTCCCCTGCCTTGAATGGAGCCGTCGACACCGAACAGTAGACTATGCGAGAGAGCAAAAGTTATTTGAATAGCGTTACCATTGGCATTATTTCTCTTGTTCTCATTATCCACTCTCTCATTTTCATGCATTTTGCAGTGTGTCCTGTATTATATTCTTTAAAATAAAAGCCAGCTGGCATCAGTGTACCCAGATTTTTCACATATTCTTCGTGATGCGACTTGTGTTTTATATACAGTACCCATTAAGTTTCTAATAAGATTCATACAACTACGTATATGGTATACACCTTGGTAATTGATACCGACAAATTAGTTTAAAAAGATAGGTCCTAGTGTTTGTTCACGTCTCTCTAAGTCAGCTACGTATATTTCTGTAAACTAGGGGAGAGGGACTAGCATGGACACTACTATAACAACAAATGCAGAGGTTTGTAGGCAAACCTTGCAAAAACATGACTCTGGCAAGACCTAGCTCAAGGCATACAGCTTTCAGAATACAGCATATGTGCGAATACTCATGTGCTGTATTCTGATTAAGATTGATGGGCTTATTACATCGACTCCAGGCTGAAGGATTGACTGCTTCAATCTCCTGCTTATCTTCACTGTTCTTCTTTATACTGGACTGATGAAGCCACTGTGTGGCCAAAAGTTTCCGCAAAGATAGGCAAGTGTTGCACACGTGTGTAATTTACCAACCTGTCGGCTGTCTGAACCATTAATCTACAATATTTTAAAGGTAATTAAGCTGTTAGAGTTTTTCACAGCCATGCTGGTGCGAGATCAGTCTCAAAAACAAATAAATGCATTTATGATGACAGTGGTGCCAATGCTAACCTTACACAAATAATCCGCACTCAGGATACTGAAGCTTTGACGCAGTTTCGGTCCGACTTGAACTTGTAAATGGTCCAAGTCAGACCGAAACACAATCACAAGTTTGTCTCCTAGATGCGGGTGTTACAAAAAACGCGATTCTAAAAGCTTAGAGATCTCCAGTGAATACTAGAAAGGACTGCCCTTCTAGCATCCAGCCTGTTACTGGGTTTTCGTAACAAGTAGTCAGTATCCTTGTCCAATTATCCATTAGAATTCAGAATAATTCGATGGTGCTTCAGGATTACAACTGGTAGGATACTAACTAGAGAAATTAAAATTTAATAAATTTATTAAGTCTAGAGGTATATTATCAAATTAAATTAAATTAATCACAGTAATCAAAATAATATCACTTCTCTCGTTTACAATATTATTGTGCTGAAAGCACATATCACATTTATAATTCTTAAGTACCGTCTGGTACATTAACATTTAATAAGATATTACAAATATGTACAAGTTTGTGTATGCGTGTAAGTGCTCTAAGTAGTTCGTTATGTCTCACGACTCAACTAGACTTAAACAAGTGACTGACAAAGTCCTCTCATAAACTAACTTCTTAACCGACTGGCAACCAGAACAGTCTGCTTGAACAACAAAAAGAATGCTAAGCCCAATAGCAATACAACAAGCAACTGCGACACAGAATCAGGAACAAGGAGATAATATAACGACACTAAGTAGGGACCATCAGCAGATCCTCCACAAAAGTTACAAAACTCCCATACTACTGAATCTAAGTTCAGCATAAGAAAATCCCTGACTGTGATAATACACAGAAACCAGTACAAATTAGGTGAGAAGCTACAGCTCAGGACCTGAGATGTTTCGAGTGTCTATGTGACACACAACCTCAGTACAACGTCGAAAATCACTAAGTCTATACAATGTTCTGTGAACAGAGTTCTACAGAACTAACAAGAATAATGAGACAGACAATCTGTCCAACCTCCAAGAGAGTCTACAGCAGACTGAATAATTCAAGCGAGGTGAGGACACCCCCCCCTCGATCACGTGATAGCTCCGTGGACAGCAGTCAGCCAGCAAGAAGCCGGCAATATAACGAGCAAACAGCGATAATTACAGTAGTTAGACAATCAAGACTTGAACTGAGCACATAATATGTTACATCCTACCTAACAAAGGAAACTACGTCAAATAACAATATAAAGCAATACATTTACGATTTAGCTATTATCGCAAATATAAGCAATATAAAATTAAATGAAAAGGTAATAATTATATATATACATAATAATCATTGCAACCCACTCAGGGGTTGCAACAGCGGGTTATTTGTGTATTGTTGCTTCCAGGGTTTGTGACTTTTTTAATCTCCATCCTAGCATATAGAAATATACATAAATGTATAATCTTCCTAGGCCTGTATAGTATAGTGATGAGAGCACTAGACTGCTGTCTCACAGCTCGGTTGGTAGCGCACTCAGTTCACACACTGAGGTCCGTGATTCGATCCCCGGTACAGGTGGAAACATTAGGACATATTTCCCTAAGACACCTGCTATCCCTATTCACCTAGCAGTAAAACAGGTACCTGGGTATTAGTCGACTGGTGTGGGTCGCATCCTGGGGACAAAATTAACCTAATTTTCCCGAAATGCTTTGCATACCCCGGGGGCTGCACCACACTGTGAGGGATCCTGCACCCCACTGTGAGGGATCCTGCACCCCACTGTGAGGGATCCTGCACCCCACTGTGAGGGATCCTGCACCCCACTGTGAGGGATCCTGCACCCCACTGTGAGGGATCCTGCACCCCACTGTGAGCGGCCCTGCACCACACTGTGAGGGACCCCTGCACCCCACTGTGAGGGATCCTGCACCCCACTGTGAGGGATCCTGCACCCCACTGTGAGGGATCCTGCACCCCACTGTGAGGGATCCTGCACCCCACTGTGAGGGATCCTGCACCCCACTGTGAGGGATCCTGCACCCCACTGTGAGGGATCCTGCACCCCACTGTGAGCGGCCCTGCACCACACTGTGAGGGATCCTGCACCCCACTTTGAGGGATCCTGCACCCCACTGTGAGGGATCCTGCACCCCACTGTGAGCGGCCCTGCACCACACTGTGAGGGATCCTGCACCCCACTGTGAGCGGCCCTGCACCACACTGTGAGGGACCCCTGCACCCCACTGTGAGCGGCCTTGCACCACACTGTGAGGGATCCTGCACCCCACTGTGAGCGGCCCCTGCACCACACTGTGAGGGATCCTGCACCACACTGTGAGGGATCCTGCACCCCACTGTGAGCGGCCCTGCACCACACTGTGAGGGACCCCTGCACCACACTGTGAGCGGCCTTGCACCACACTGTGTGGGATCCTGCACCCCACTGTGAGCGGCCTTTCACCACACTGAGGGATCCTGCAGCCCACTGTGAGCGGCCCTGCACCACATTGTGAGGGATCCTGCACCCTACTGTGAGCGGCCTTGCACCACACTGAGGGATCCTGCACCCCACTGTGAGTGCCCTGCAACACACTGTGAGCGCCTTGCACCACATTGTGAGCAATCCTGTACCACACTCTCAGCGATCCTGCACCACACTGAGCGATCCTGCATCACGTTATGAGCGATCCTGCAAAACATTGAACAATCCTGCACCACTGTGAGGGATCCTGCAGCACACTGAGGGATCCTGCACCACACTGAGGGATCCTGCACCCCACTGTGAGCGGCCCTGCACCCCACTGAGCGATCCTGCACCCCACTGTGAGGGACCCTAAACCACACTGTGAGCGGCCCTGCACCCCACTGTGAGCGGCCTTGCACCACACTGTGAGGGATCCTGCACCCCACTGTGAGTGACCTTGCACCACACTGTGAGCGCCTTGCACCACATTGTGAGCGATCCTGTACCACACTCTCAGCGATCCTGCGCCACATTGTCAGCGATCCTGTACCACACTGGCAGCGATCCTGCACCACACTATCAACGATCCTGCACCACACTGAGCGATCCTGCAAAACATTGAACGATCCTGCACCACTGTAAGGGATCCTGCACCACACTGAGGGATCCTGCACCCCACTGTGAGGGATCCTAAACCACACTGTGAGCAGCCCTCCACCACACTGTGAGCGGCCCTGCACCACACTGTGAGTGACCCTGCACCACGCCATGAACGATCCTGCACCACACTGAGTGATCCTGCACCATACAGTCAGTGATCCTGCACCACACAGTCAGCGATCCTGCACCACACTGTCAGCGGCCGTGCACCACACCGTGAGCGACCGTGCACTCCTCGTATCGCTTCATGTTACCGTTGCAGATGTTTCTGATAGAACTTTTTTATGCTACATTACTTTAGCAAGTCAACCTCACCTGAGTGAAGCAATTTGTCAAGTGTCAGAGATGGTAGACAACACCGAGGCTCCCTGCTTCAAATGTTGCCACCTCTAATGGAAGCAAGTGCTACGCTATCAACACAAAAAAAAAGGCAGCAGCACCACCACCACTATAACCAGCTCTGCCATCACCAGCAGCACTACCACCACCACCAAAGGCAGTGCAGGAGTCGCCTGGGAGACACCATTCCCGAGGTACCACAACACCCGCTATCACGCAGCTGTTTAGTGCTCCACCACCACCTGGTAGTGCTTCATCATCACAGCTTCACCACCACCACCACTCTCCGGTGACTATGAACAACAGCTTTTCGGTGACATCAGTTACTGATCCATCTTACCATTTTCCAACATCTTTACCATTCGTGAGAAAACGGACGTTCGATATTACACAATAGGCGCAATTATGATCACAGGTGTAAATACGACGTGCACACCTTGCCGTATTGCGATTACCACTTGGAAACAAGCAAAACACAGCACAGAATAACTCAATTATATTTCCTTCACCAAAACAAGTTGATATTTACAGTGTATAATAGCCGATGTACAGTATTTGCACTATGTACAATGAGGCAAAAGCAAGCATAAGACACTGTGAACCGTGACAACCAGCAGTGAAGGCAAGACCTGGTGAACCGTGGCAACCAGCAGTGAAGACAAGACCTGGTGAACCGTGGCGACCAGCAGTGAAGATAAGACCTGGTGAACCGTGGTGACCAGCAGTGAAGGCAAGACCTGGTGAACCGTGGTGACCAGCAGTGAAGGCAAGACCTGGTGAACCGTGGCAACCAGCAGTGAAGGCAAGACCTGGTGAACCGTGGCAACCAGCAGTGAAGACAAGACCTGGTGAACCGTGGCGACCAGCAGTGAAGACAAGACCTGGTGAACCGTGGCGACCAGCAGTGAAGATAAGACCTGGTGAACCGTGGTGACCAGCAGTGAAGACAAGACCTGGTGAACCGTGGCGACCAGCAGTGAAGACAAGACCTGGTGAACCGTGGCGACCAGCAGTGAAGACACAGTGAACCGTGGCGACCAGCAGTGAAGACACAGTGAACCGTGGCAACCAGCAGTGAAGACAAGACACAGTGAACCGTGGCGACCAGCAGTGAAGATAAGACCTGGCGAACCGTGGCAACCAGCAGTGACGACAAGACCCGGTGAACCGTGGCGACCAGCAGTGAAGACAAGACCCGGTGAACCGTGGCGACCAGCAGTGAAGCTAAGACCTGGTGAACCGTGGTGACCAGCAGTGAAGACAAGACCTGGTGAACCGTGGCGACCAGCAGTGAAGACACAGTGAACCGTGGCGACCAGCAGTGAAGACACAGTGAACCGTGGCAACCAGCAGTGAAGACAAGACACAGTGAACCGTGGCAACCAGCAGTGAAGATAAGACCCGGTGAACCGTGGCGACCAGCAGTGAAGACAAGACCCGGTGAACCGTGGCGACCAGCAGTGAAGACAAGACCCGGTGAACCGTGGCGACCAGCAGTGAAGACAAGACCTGGTGAACCGTGGCGACCAGCAGGAACCGTGGCAACCAGCAGTGAAGACAAGACCCGGTGAACCGTGGCGACCAGCAGTGAAGACAAGACCCGGTGAACCGTGGCGACCAGCAGTGAAGAGAAGACCTGGCGAACCGTAGCGACCAGCAGTGAAGACAAGACCTGGCGAACCGTGGCGACCAGCAGTGAAGACAAGACACAGTGAACCGTGGCGACCAGCAGTGAAGACAAGACACGGTGAACCGCGGCGACCAGCAGTGAAGACAAGACCCGGTGAACCGTGGCGACCAGCAGTGAAGACAAGACACGGTGAACCGCGGCGACCAACAGTGAAGACAAGACACGGTGAACCGCGGCGACCAGCAGTGAAGACAAGACACGGTGAACCGCGGCGACCAGCAGTGAAGACAAGTCTGCCAAAGTTGTTTCCACCAGTGTACCACATCGCTTGACAGTTTTGGCGGCCTTCCTTGTGACCGGAAGGTTGAACCGTGGTGTTGGTATAACGACGTCACACCCATATAGGCATGCCTATATGGGTGTGTGACACACGCCGAATAAAATGTAATATATTCTTAGCATACCACAGGTCATACGCTGATACATTAGCCAACCATCTTTTTTTTTTTTTTTTTCAAGTAAATCTTGGCTTACACACGTTAACCTTAACAAATCAACCCTAACCCGAAGTGCTCACGCAACTAGTGCCTTTGTGTTTTTAATATGTTATTATATGTAAACTACACATTGTATACTACGTAAATAATTTTTTTATTTTATTTTATTAATTAAGCAATTCCATATAAGTTGTGAAAGAAGACAATAAGCACTCCAAGGTTAGTGAGTTAGTTGGCTTGAGTTCCTCGAGTGCAACACTCACTAAATTCCCCACCTGCTACATCTGAGTGTGGATGTGAGGTACAGAACTCAAGATGGGTACAATATGTTAACAACGAATTATTTTTTCCTCTGGAAAATTAGGTAAAACATCACTCGGCCAATATGTTCTCTTTATTATTTGTATTACGGAGTGTGGATAAATTTGTCTGGAGCAAATGGTAAGTAAGTGTGTGTTCAGAAAGGGAAGCCTGATTAAGTCTTTCCAGGATGACTGCCAAGCCAATCTGAATTACATAAAAGCTGCTGAACAAGCAGGAGGACGAGAAACTACGAGACCTCTCTAGCCACCCCTCCAACCCCGCACTCAAGATTGGTCGATGCTCGAGCAGACGATAAACTGCGGCTCAACATCTCCATAAAACAGCCACACACACACCTGTGATTACCTGTGACATGATTCTTGAATTTTCCCATTCTCACAGCCAGACCGGGACAAGGCTTGTCTGGTCATCTAGGCTGTTGTTGTTTGTGACCTGTTGGCTACTAACCTGGATTTGACGCTCGACGGAGACACTTATCGCAGCAGTATTTCTGATATCTTTTGCTAGATTGCTGAATAGTCATGGCAAACAGATGTTGATATAATGTTCTCCTATTGTGACCAGGGCGCTTCCCCCCTCCCCTTCACCGGGTATGCTATACATTTCCTCCCACGTAGTTAACATTCTGTGTAGGTCTGGAACCAGGCCCTCAAGTATCTTCCGTAATATATAATATATATATATATATATATATATATATATATATATATATATATATATATATATATATAGATATATATATATATATATATATCCATGGGGAAGTGAAACAGAATTCTTCCTCCGTAAGCCATGCGTGTTGTAAGAGGCGACTAAAATGCCGGGAGCAAGGGGCTAGTAACCCCTTCTCCCGTATAAATTACTAAATTTAAAAAGAGAAACTTTCGTTTTTCTTTTTGGGCCACCCTGCCTCGGTGGGATACGGCTGGTTTGTTGAAAAAAAAAAAACCCGCAACCTCAACTAGGTGAGTACACACACACACACACACACACACACACACACACACACACACACACACACACACACAGTGAGTATAACACCAGGCACATCTCCTGAAGCGCACATCAACCAAATAACTGCTGCAGCATATGGGCGCCTAGCAAACCTCATAACAGCATTCCGACATCTTAATAAGGAATCATTCAGGACCCTGTACACCGTGTATGTTAGGCCCATATTGGAGTATGCGGCACCAGTTTGGAACCCACACCTAGCCAAGCACGTGAAGAAACTAGAGAAAGTGCAAAGGTTTGCAACAAGACTAGTCCCAGAGCTAAGAGGTATGTCCTACGAGGAGAGGTTAAGGGAAATCAACCTGACGACACTGGAGGACAGGAGAGATAGGGGGGACATGATAACGACATACAAAATACTGAGAGGAATTGACAAGGTGGACAAAGACAGGATGTTCCAGAGATTGGACACAGTAACAAGGGGACACAGTTGGAAGCTGAAGACACAGATGAATCACAGGGATGTTAGGAAGTATTTCTTCAGCCACAGAGTAGTCAGTAAGTGGAATAGTTTGGGAAGCGATGTAGTGGAGGCAGGATCCATACATAGCTTTAAGCAGAGGTATGATAAAGCTCACGGCTCAGGGAGAGTGACCTAGTAGCGATCAGTGAAGAGGCGGGGCCAGGAGCTCGGACTCGACCCCCGCAACCTCAACTAGGTGAGTACACACACACACACACACACACGAACACATACGCACGCACAAACACACAAGACAAGCACATTGACTAGAAATCTTACGCTCAAGTACTTAACACTTCTCAGTGTATCATCAGGAGCTATGCAATGTTACAAGAGAGCAACTAAAACAGGGGGAGAGTTCTCAGAATAGCGTAGTGTGGATTTGTCACCGGCCCCGGTTACCCTTAGAATGTGATCAATGGCCAGTGCCAACCCCACCCTACCACCATCCCAGTACTCTCCATATGGGGTAGGAGGGTTTCAGAGATGTCAAGTATGAAACTATAAGATATAACAGCCATCCCAGGGTTTTTAAACTCGTTTATAACAGGTCATGTGGTTTGAGAAAATACATTTCTCGTTGGATACTATACACATGGATTGCCATTATTCTTTCTAACCTTTTTAAATAATAAAAGAATGGAACAGAATGTGTTCTTTGTCCGTTTAAATGTCCTGGTGTACTCGAATGTTCTATTGAGGTACTCATAATTATCTCTTCCTAAATACTGTCTACTATTCTTCTCAGTGTCGGTTAATATGCCTGACTTGGGAATCTTCTATGCCTCTATGATCTAAATTTCTAATATCTACTAATACCATTTAACCTCTTTTTATGTTATCTTGTAATCTTATGTGCTTGTCACTGTATGGTACACTAACAGCTAAACGCGTTATATAACCTTTCACAAATGACGTGGTATGAAGTTTCGGTGCGTAGACACAGGTCGGGCGTCACCAATCCATCAACCCACCTGGCATAATGAGCAATCCTGTGATTTTTACAGCACTATTGTTTAAGGTTCTGTACAATGGACTCTACTAAATAGCTATCGAGCTTGTATAACCCAAAATTTGAGTTATATACTGTATTCCTTTCATGTTTTTGAAGAGGGAAGATTCAATTGTTTCTTTCCATGACAGAATTGTTTGGTACTATAATCTGGGCAGCATCCCATTCCGGTGGGTGATTAAATAAACTAACGTGGTTAAAGATAGCATTCGACTCCTGCCCTGTCCTGTCCTGAGTATTTATGCTGGCCTATTCTGGTTTCCAGAAATTTACCTATTTGACCAACATATGAGAGAGGAAACTGAGTACATGGGACCTTGTAAACCCCACCAACTTTGCTGGAGGGCGAGTTTTTAATCAGTCTTTGTTTCACAGTCCCAGGATTTTTGAAAACAAGCTTTATGTTGATCTTTTTTAATGCCTCACGTAGGCAAACCAGATTCTCATTGTATAGTAAAACTAGTACATTTTTCCTGGCTATCAGTTCCCTAGGTTCAGTCCTGTAGAAAGCCTGTTGCTGACATTAGTGCCTTCTCGACAAAATCCCTAGGATATCTCAGTTTTGTGGCTATGTTGAATATCTTGCTGATTTCTTCCTCTAGGTACTCTAGACTGCAGATGCGCAAGGCTCTCAGGAACACTGTAAGGAACACACTCCTCTTTACTCTGGTTTCGTGGTTGGAATAATAATGAATGTATGATGACACACTGGTAGACTTCCTATAAACTGTGAATTTGAATTTTCAATCAACACGATGGATTAAAACATCTAGAAACGGCAGTGTTATTTATTTCATGTTCTGTGGTAAATTTAATGGAAGGTACTAAGCCACTGAGTCTGGGTAGGAACTCATCAATGTTGTGATCATTAGGCCACAGGCAGAGAACATCTACGTATCTGAAGCAACTAGCTTTATCTGGGAGAATGTCTTTAAGAAGTCTGGTCTCATAGAATTCCATATACAGATTGCTGAGTAAGGGGCTAAAGGGATTTCCCATTGCCATGCCTTGTTTTTGAGCATAGTATTTCCCTTCAAACACGAATTTGCAATCAGTAACACAAAGTTTTATCAATTCAATTTTTGCTTTCGTTGGGTAGGGCATGGGGAAGTTTTCTAGATCTTCTTCGAGGTACGAAACCAAGTCAGGGACAGGGACTTTGGTGAACAGAGCTGTGACATCAAAGCTCACTAGGGTAAAGTCATGAGGGACATTTAATTTCTGGAGCCTTTCGGCGAGGTCAACATTATTTTTAAAATGTGGGTCTGAGATCTTACCGACCATGGGAGTTAGAAGTTTAACCAACCATTTAGATAGATTATATGCTACCGAGCCTACTGAACTGATAATAGGACGGGCTGGGTATCCTGGCTTATGGGCCTTGATTACCACATATAGATATGGTAGAGTTGCTGACCTAGCCGACAGATATTTAATTCATCATTCACCTTCAATAACGTTTTAAGGTGATTATTAAAATGGCTGTTGATTTGGTCAGTGGGGTTTTTAATGAGTGGTTCATGCGTTTCATTATCACTCAATAAATGGTTCATTTTCTCTGAATATTAAGTTTTGTCCAAAATAACAGTAACGTTAGATTTATCACCTCTTGGGAGATGCAGAGTCTGACCATTATTGAGCTCTTTGTAAGCTTTTGTGAATCTTAATAGGCAATTGTTTAGCACTGGCTGGAGTAATGTTCTGTGCTATGAAATTATTTAACTTCCTAGTATGATTGCGATCGGTGTTTTGTCTGACTCTTCTAAGTTCCCTATAAATATAATCAAGTAAGTAGTCATGCCAACCTGGGGGAAACTTATCAACGAATACCCTCTTGGTTTATCTCATTTCAATGAAAAGCAACTTCTTTTCATGTCTTACTAGTTCAATATTTTTAATGAGCACTAACCTGTGTAGTTGATCAAACGGTATAGTAGCTAGTCTGACCAACCTGTTCTGCAGTAGGGATTTCGGAAGGACCTGTTCACTTAGGCACTAATTTAGAAATTCTAACTTGAGTGCAGTTTTGTGGGATTTGTGGAGTGAGCATTTGTAGGAGGTGACAGTAGAAGTCAAGGAAACAAGCGGGAGAATTGGGAAAGAGGTGGCGAGTGGCGAGCTTGGGGCTGGCTATATCTTATAATTTCATACTTGACATGTCAGAAATCCTCCTACCCCATATGGAGAGTAGGGGGATGGTGGTACGGAGGGGCTGGCACTGACCATTGACCACATTCTAAGGGTAACCGTGGCCGGTGACACATCCACACTACGCTATTCTGAGAACTCTCTCCCTGCTTCAGTTGTTCTCTTGCAACATTGCATAGCTCCTGATGACGCACTGAGAAGTGTGAAAGTACTTGAGCTAAGGATTTCCACCCCCATGGCTTGTCTTGCATAGTTAAGATCGCCAGTCTGCGTTGTCTGTATATATATATATATATATATATATATATATATATATATATATATATATATATATATATATATATATATATATATATATATATATGTCGTGCCTAATAGGTAAAACTGGCCAATTAGCAAGAACTCATTTAAAATGAAGCCCTTTCTAAAATTTTCTCTTATACGTTTAAAGATATATTTTTTCATAAATGTTGATGTAAAAATTCATAATTTTGCACCAAAAGGAACTTAGAAAACTTACCTAACCTTATCATAACAAGCGCAATTTATTTTACCCTAACCCAACTAAATATATTTTAGATTTGTTTACAGTAATTTAATACTAAACAAACACAGTGAAATATATTTTTTTCGTTAGGTTCAGGAAAGTGGGTCAGAATGATTTTGGCGATAAATTATTGCATACACAAATTTTCACATTTATGGATTTGGAAAAGGCGTATTGTCCTATATGGCAAGATGAGCGTTGCTATTTAAGCCAAGATCGCAAGTTCTGCCTATTCGGCACGACACTTGACGTGCTGTTATATATATATATATATATATATATATATATATATATATATATATATATATATATATATATATATATATATATATATATAAATTTCCTGGTGAAAGATTAGTCATGGGTTTATAAAGATTATCTGCAAACACGGGTACGAAGATGACACGCTACACGCTCACATAAGCCACACGCACACACAAGTTACATGTTCACACACGCTACACGCCCACAGAAGCCCAACACCCGCACTAGTCATACACCCATACACGCTACACAACCTCACATGCCACACACCTTCAACACGCCACACGCGCACACAAGCCACATGTTCACACACACACACTACACGCCTTCACATGCAACTCACCCACACAAGCCATAAGCTCACACAAGCCACACGCTCACACAAGTAACAGCCTGGTTAATCAGGTCCTGATCCAACGGGAGGCCTGATCGTACACGCGGGGGCACTGATCCCCAGAATACCCTCCAGGTAGACTCCAGGTAGGCACAGCTTAGACTAACAGTCTGCTTCTCAATTAGGGCAGCCAGTTTCACATAAATTACCCTCACTCAGTTACTGTGTGCTCGAAGTCTCTAGGAAATTTTAATACTTGTTATTCTGGGTTAGGTTAGGTTAACGTATACTTATATTTCCAAATAATTACCCTATTATGACAACATTAAGAATACGGATAACCTGTGTCTGGCAGCGAGGGGCGGACATGAATAAAAACTGGGAGCATGCATTTCCATACACAAGGTAAAAAAAAAAAAGGTTGAAGGACGGATTGAGAATACTGAGCACCAGCTGGAGACTCCATCTGAAAAGCATTTACTAGGCCGACAATACGCAAAGTTTGCAAACAGATTATTCTTACACTCCTTCCAGAAGATGACGAGGTAAATAAGGAAAGACTGCTTCAACAGGAACAAGGGGTCATACGTGAAAGCTGAAGAGTTCAGATTAGTCACAGAAATATTAGGAACTACGTTTTTAGTCTCAGGAAGTAGAGAAATGGAATGAGCTGGATGTGAAAGTGGCGGAGACATTCCATGCACAGTTTTAAAAGCAAGCAAGACAGGGAAACTGCCGACAGACCCCTGGCTGTCTTCAAGAGGAAACTGGACAGATACACAAATAACCCGCACATAGAAGAGAGGAGCTTACGACGGCGTTTCGGTCCGACTTGGACTATTTACAAAGTCACACAGTGTGACTTTGTAAATAGTCCAAGTCGGACCGAAACGTCGTTGTAAGCTCCTCTCTTGTATGTGCGGGTTATTTGTGTATCGTTCCAGTCACGGTATTGTGCCTTTTTTGTTATGAACTGGACAGATACCTGAAGTCAGTACCCGATCAAGCCGGGCTGTGGTTCGTACGTTAGATTACGTGAAGCGAGCAGTAATAGCCTTCCTGATCAGGCCCTGAATCACCGGGAGACCTGTTCAAGGACTAGGCCGCGGAGGCACAGATCCTCGGAACAACCTGCAGGTAGGACTCAAGATGGCAGAAAACATTAATGTTAGTCAATAAAGATGAAAAGGCGGACCCAAGAGATAAACCTCAACCCCGAGAAGAATAAAAATAATGATAATTAGGTATCTCCATGGCTGTGTTTTTGCTCCCACGATGATTCTACTTTAATACTGCCCGGCGGCGGCGGCGGCTGGGGCACACTTGAAGAACCTTAAACAATACTGACCTACTGCTGCTGCCACCATCATGGTGCACCTCCCATGCATCTCGCCACCACCACCATGGTACACCTCCCATGCATCTCACCAACACCACCATGGTACACCTCCCATGCATCTCACCAACACCACCATGGTACACCTCCCATGCATCTCACCAACACCACCATGGTACACCTCCCATGCATCTCACCACCAACACCATGGTGCACCTCCCATGCATCTCACCACCACCACCATGGTGCACCTCCCATGCATCTCACCACCACCACCATGGTGCACCTCCCATGCATCTCACCACCACCACTATGGTACACCTCCCATGCATCTCACCACCACCACCATGGTGCACCTCCCGTGCATCTCACCACCACCAGCATGGTACACCTCCCGTGCATCTCACCACCACCACCATGGTACACCTCCCATGCATCTCACAACCACCACCATGGTACACCTCCCGTGCATCTCACCACCACCACCATGGTACACCTCCCATGCATCTCACCACCACCACCATGGTACACCTCCCATGCATCTCACCACCACCACCACCATGGTACATTTCCCATGCATCTCACCACCACCACCATGGTATATCCCCCATGCATCTCACCACCACCACCATGGTACACCTCCCATGCATCTCACCACCACCATGGTGCACTTCCCATGCATCTCACCACTACCACCATGGTACACCTCCCATGCATCTCACCACAACCATGGCTCCCGTGCATCTCACCACAACCATCATGGTACACCTCCCATGCATCTCACCACCACCACCATGGTATACCTCCCATGCATCTCACCACCACCATGGTACACCTCCCATGCATCTCACCAACACCACCATGGTACACCTCCCATGCATCTCACCAACACCACCATGGTGCACCTCCCATGCATCTCACCACCACCACCATGGTGCACCTCCCATGCATCTCACCACCACCACCATGGCGCACCTCTCATGCATCTCGCCACCACCACCATGGTGCACCTCCCATGCATCTTACCACCACCACTATGGTACACCTCCCATGCATCTCACCACCACCACCATGGTACACCTCCCATGCATCTCACCACCAACACCATGGTACACCTCCCATGCATCTCACCACCACCACCATGGTACACCTACCATTCATCTCACCACCACCACCATGGTACACCTCCCATGCATCTCACCACCACCACCATGGTAGACCTCCCATGCATCTCACCACCACCACCATGGTTCACCTCCCATGCATCTCACCACCACCACCATGGTGCACCTCCCATGCATCTCACCACCACCACAATGGTACACCTCCCGTGCATCTCACCACCACCACCATGGTTCATCTCCCATGCATCTCACCACCACCACCATGGTACACCTCCCATGCATCTCACCACCACCATGGTGCACTTCCCATGCATCTCACCACTACCACCATGGTACACCTCCCATGCATCTCACAACCACCATGGCTCCCGTGCATCTCACCACAACCATCATGGTACACCTCCCATGCATCTCACCACCACCACCATGGTACACCTCCCATGCATCTCACCACCACCATGGTACACCTCCCATGCATCTCACCACCACCACCATGGTACACCTCCCATGCATCTCACCACCACCACCAAGGTGCACCTCCCATGCATCTCACCACCACCACCATGGTATATCCCCCATGCATCTCACCACCACCACCATGGTGCACCTCCCATGCATCTCACCACCACCATGGTGCACCTCCCATGCATCTCACCACCACCACCATGGTGCACCTCCCACGCATCTCACCACCACCACCATGGTGCACCTCCCATGCATCTCACCACCACCATCATCACCTCCCATGCATCTCACCACTACCACCATGGTCCTTCCATCTCACCACTACCACCATGGTCCTTCCCTCTCACCACTACCACCATGGTGCACCTCCCATGCATCTCACCACCACCACCATGGTACACCTCCCATGCATCTCACCACCACCACCATGGTACACCTCCCATGCATCTCACCACCACCACCATGGTACACCTCCCATGCATCTCACCACCACCACCATGGTACACCTCCCATGCATCTCACCACCACCACCACCATGGTACATTTCCCATGCGTCTCACCACCACCACCATGGTATATCCCCCATGCATCTCACCACCACCACCATGGTACACCTCCCATGCATCTCACCATCACCATGGTGCACCTCCCATGCATCTCACCACTACCACCATGGTACACCTCCCATGCATCTCACCACCACCATGGCTCCCGTGCATCTCACCACAACCACCATGGTACACCTCCCATGCATCTCACCACAACCACCATGGTACACCTCCCATGCATCTCACCACCACCACCATGGTACACCTCCCATGCATCTCACCACCACCATGGTACACCTCCCATGCATCTCACCACCACCACCATGGTATATCCCCCATGCATCTCACCACCACCACCATGGTATATCCCCCATGCATCTCACCACCACCATGGTGCACCTCCCATGCATCTCACCACCCTATGGTGCACCTCCCACGCATCTCACCACCACCACCATGGTGCACCTCCCATGCATCTCACCACCACCACCATGGTGCACCTCCCATGCATCTCACCACTACCACCATGGTACACCTCCCATGCATCTCACCACCACCACCATGGTACACCTCCCATGCATCCCACCACCACCACCATGGTACACTTCCCATGCATCTCACCACCACCACCATGGTGCACCTCCCATGCATCTCACCACCACCACCATGGTACACCTCCCATGCATCTCACCACCACCACCATGGTACACCTTCCATGCATCTCACCACCACCACCATGGTACACCTCCCATGCATCTCACCACCACCACCATGGTACACCTCCCATGCATCTCACCACCACCACCATGGTACACCTTCCATGCATCTCACCACCACCACCATGGTTCACCTCCCATGCATCTCACCACCACCACCATGGTACACCTCCCATGCATCTCACCACCACCACCATGGTACACCTCCCATGCATCTCACCACCACCACCATGGTACACCTCCCATGCATCTCACCACCACCACCATGGTACACCTCCCATGCATCTCACCACCACCACCATGGTACACCTCCCATGCATCTCACCACCACCACCATGGTACACCTCCCATGCATCTCACCACCACCCTACACCTCTCCATCACCACCACCTGACAGCTGCCGTTCAAATAACAACTATTACTACTAATAATAATTCCCCTACCACATTCTTTGTCTCTGGTTCACATAACTTACCACAGTTAACTATGACAGACCTATGATTGATTTCAGTAGTCTTACTATTCTTGCAGACTGGTCTGAGACCCGTCTTCCTGGCTGATTACCTGCTTAGCCAGGCTGTTACCGTTGGCGGCCCGCTGACTCACACAGCTATTACAACCTGGTAGATATTGCATTTTGACGAGACTGCGTTTCAATTTTTTTCTTGAAGACTTATATACTTGTTCCGACAATATTTCTAACATCTGCTAGTGATAGGCTGAAGTGTCTTGGGGTGCGCATACTGACACAGTGCTCTTACTGTGCCCAAGGCGCTCCGGTTTTTTTACTCAGTTTATCTTACACATTCCCATGCCTATCATTTTAGTCAAGTCAGAGGCCGCCTCTCCCCACAACAACCTTCCCTACATACACTGTCTATTATAACCCACCTAAACACTAAACTGACAGCACCATACAAAAATGCTGACAATAATGCCCTCTAGTTAAATCCTTTTCACCCAAACATGCACATATAGTATTCTGCTGCACCTCTACCTCAGAGTGTTCTCTCAGAGAACTTAAGAGTCATCCTGGAGATAATTATCAGCGTCGTCTATCATGACCACTATAGCGCTCTGTCACGCACCGCTCGCAACTTTTTACAAGAAAGATTTTGACGTAAAAAAAACAGGGGGTTACAATAAGCTTTAACTTTCGCATTTCGGTGTTCTATGTTAATGTTATTTCGTCTTTCTAAAAAAATCAGAGGCAAGTTCTGAATTATTCATATTCAATTTACTGATATCTGCTGATGACTTCCTTAGATGGATCTATAGAACTGGTGACCCATTCAGAGTGTCACGTGTTTACTCGTAGTTGAAATCTGACTTGTGACTTCATCGTCTTTATGAAGACACAAGAATAAAGTACATCAAGAACGTGAAAGCTCTGAGCCCACCAACTGGAGATATACATATTGTAGGCAGAACACTGCTAAGGTTGTAGCTCAATGATATCTGTTCACTGGGAGAGAAAAATACTGACGCTTTCAGGAGTGATACTGGTGACTGGAATTAAAAATTACTGGTAACCTGAAGCCCTTGATCAAGTGGTAGATGTAATCGAGGAGATATGAGCAGAAATGACAAAGAAAAATAGAAGAAAGACAAGCAAAGAAAAATAATAAAAAACATGTACTGTGATGAAAATGTGTAGTGAAATAAGAGAATAGTTAATAAAGCACAATGTGCAAAAGGAACTCGCCCAACATACATAAAGAGTATGTTATATTAATAGTTTACAATAGTGACAAGTAGATGAGTTAAACATGTGGAACACTTGACCATATTTAGTGAAGAGACGTTTCGCCAACCAATGGTTTTATGAATCCAACAGAGAATAATACTGGAGACGGTGGAAGATATCTGCAGTAGCTTCATCAACCTTGATGAAGCTACTGTAGATAGTGGAAGACGTGTAGTAATAGTAGTTTGAGGTTATCAGTCCAACAGTCTTCCACCGTCTCCAGTATTACTGATAAAGCCACTAATTTGTGAGAAGTCTCCACCATAACGAAACCCAATTGTACATGCGTCTTATTCATCTACCAAAAATTGCTGCTAGAAAAGCTGTAACTGGCCAGAAAGTAGACGCGGAAGACTTGCGTGGCAAGCATAGAAACCAGCGCACAGTAAGTTTGCCAGATCAAAATAGTCTCATGGAAATAAAAAGACCACCTGAGCAGAGCATCCTGAGCCCCAGGGACGAGAAAAAAAGATCATGTGCGTCTCTACCAGATGACATTAGCGAGTTAAAATGTCAGATGTATACAATACCGACAAGTTAATGAATTAGATACATGTGCAGCATCTGGGTATCTTTATTTTGTAGACGTTTCGCATTCCAGTGGCTTTATTAATGCAATACAGGAAAATAAACAGAAGACTGTAGAAGAGGAGGTAATCAGTGACGATGCCTTTATGTGTTGCACCTCATCTGACTCCAGTATATAAGCGCCCATCTTCCTGCCTGTGTTTGAGAGTCATCAAGACTACGATGCTCAACGCCTGCTTCTACACTCAGGGACTGATTACTTCATCTTCTTCTGTCTTCCGTTCATGTCCCTGTACTGTACTGGTAAAGCCACTGGATGGCAAAACGTCTACAAAATAAAGATAACCAGATGTCGCACATGTGTTTAATTCATCATTACAGAGGTGTAAAATAACTACATGAAACTAAAGAAGATAACTAAAGTAGGGAGGTTATAGCTGATATGTCAATTAGTGATTGAGAAACATGGGATATAGTTATAAGACGACGTCAAGAACCCGTGAAGATGATGTCTCGCATATTTAGCTAGCTATATTTATCAGGAGACATCGTAAAACAATGGAAGTGACCTCATCAATATTACGAGAGAACGAAACAAAAATATTCAGGTTCATCTCTTTGACGTTAAGTTTATGTAAAATATCTGAGAATACTACTAATAAAATTACAAGAATATCAAAATACGTCTCCGTAAATAGTCTGATAAAAGGTTGAAACACTGCACACTGACCGCTGCACAACCTTCCTCTCAACTAGTGAAGCACAGTACTACTGCACACTGACCGCTGCACAACCTTCCTCTCAACTAGTGAAGCACAGTACTACTGCACACTGACCGCTGCACAAACTTCCTCTCAACTAGTGAAGCACAGTACTACTGCACACTGACCGCTGCACAACCTTCCTCTCAACTAGTGAAGCACAGTACTACTGCACACTGACCGCTGCACAACCTTCCTCTCAACTAGTGAAGCACAGTACTACTGCACACTGACTGCTGCACAAACTTCCTCTCAACTAGTGAAGCACAGTACTACTGCACACTGACCGCTGCACAACCTTCCTCTCAACTAGTGAAGCACAGTACTACTGCACACTGACCGCTGCACAAACTTCCTCTCAACTAGTGAAGCACAGTACTACTGCACACTGACCGCTGCACAACCTTCCTCTCAACTAGTGAAGCACAGTACTACTGCACACTGACCGCTGCACAACCTTCCTCTCAACTAGTGAAGCACAGTACTACTGCACACTGACTGCTGCACAAACTTCCTCTCAACTAGTGAAGCACAGTACTACTGCACACTGACCGCTGCACAACCTTCCTCTCAACTAGTGAAGCACAGTACTACTGCACACTGACCGCTGCACAAACTTCCTCTCAACTAGTGAAGCACAGTACTACTGCACACTGACCGCTGCACAAACTTCCTCTCAACTAGTGAAGCACAGTACTACTGCACACTGACCGCTGCACAACCTTCCTCTCAACTAGTGAAGCACAGTACTACTGCACACTGACCGCTGCACAACCTTCCTCTCAACTAGTGAAGCACAGTACTCAATCTTCGTGGACTGGAAAAGATTAATTTGAATTTGATAAATCATGTTAAGCGCTAAACCCATGTGGATCATTCAGCGCAAGACATAGAGACTTGATTATTCGTCTGCTGAGCCCGAACCAGAAGTTCTTCGTATTTGTACTCAACTAGATGATTGGAAAGTAGTCTTCCTAAGGTGCCATGTACGCTCACACTTAATGACTTACTAGGTATGGCAAACAAAGCAAAACTATCAATGTTCATTAAGGAATATCCAAAGACAAAAGAGTAACCAGCGTCAGGTTTCGAGGGTTCTTCAGCCCTCGTAACCCGACCTTTAGACTGTCTGGTCCATTAGGCTGTTGATGCTAGCAGCACGCAGGTTTACACAGCCATCACAACTTGCTTGATCAGGCACAATTAGCAAGAAGCGATATCTTTCTTCTTTGTTATGATGTTGAAGGCACCTGGACCACACTTGTGCCTAAGGTGCCTCTTTACACTGGGTTTATTCTACACTTCCTCTCGCTTCACTAAGTTGTGGTATTACGTAAATCGGGGATCTGACCCTCCAGTATTTTCCAAGTATATATGATCAGAAATGTAGATAAATGGTTCAAAGAACCGACAAGTTGATTAATTAGACACATGTGCAACACTTGGGTATCTTTATTGCACATGTGTCTAACTCATATATGATCAGATATCTCTCCCCCCCCCCCCTCCCTTCCCTCCCCTTCCCCTCCCCTCCCCTTCTCTCTCTCTCCCCCCCCCCCCACCATTAGAGTACATTCCAGCGGGCCGCAGGTCCACAAACTGGTTGATCTAGCACATGTAGCAGGTATGGTTTAGTTTCCTTTTGTAATCTACCTTGGTACCGGTCATTTGTCTGGATGCTCTTGTATGTCCATCTGATAATTACTCGGTGTTCTCGGGGTCTCCTTGTGTTGTAAGTCATTTTCTGAGAATGTGTAGTGAGGTAGTTTACTTAAATTAATATCTTTATTATGCACCCCATACCCATGGTGTGGGCGGTAGTTAAAAGACTACACAAGCATATAATGCGCCCAGGGACCGGCATATAAGTTTTGATAGTTAACAGTTAGTTAGTTAAAGATTAGCCGGTATTCTCCCGGCCCGGGCCTTTTCCAAGTGGTGGCCCGGCCTTGGCTCCCTCTTTAGGGAGTGTCTGAGACCTAAGTCTCCCAATGGGAGGAGGCACAAGTACCTCCTCATCTTTGGGACCAACTGTCCCCAGGCCTAGCACAAGCTAGGCCTCTCTGGTCTACCATCCCCGCCCCAAGGGGGCAAATGGGAATGACAGTCTTATGAGCTAAAGGCTCGAGCTCAGGCACCTACCCTACCCTAGAAGGGTTAGGCATGGTGTCGATCGATAGTTAACACAGGTGTAATGAACTATTTACATGTTATATCTGCTTATAATCACAGTCACAGTGAGTTATGTAAACAGACAAATTAAGTCACAAAAATATTACAGTGTAGCATATATGTGGTTCTGAATTATTTATATTACCTTATATTTTAGCAAGGTATGATGGAATTTAAACAAATTTATGTGATTATGCAATATTTCCAATAAGTAAAGGTATTTTTTTCAGTATGGTTGTAATATGTCACTGTGGATAATATACTTTGACATTTCGTGAACATTTGTGAGTGAGGTGAGCATGTGTATGTGCTCCCTGGGCGCACCAATCACTGTTGAGAGCAACAACATTCTCGGATTCTAAAAACTCTTGTAATATTTTAACTTAGTTCACTGCACATTCGGTGAAAAACTGTAGGTTCGTGTGTGAAATTTTACGCCGTCGCCCAACTTTCCCCAGGTCAATAAGCAAGCAAGGCAGGAACAATAAGTTTCAAGGCTGCAACAATTCACAACCCACAATTAGGAGAGAAAACTTTAGACGACGTTGAAATCAGTACTGGATCATTATCAAGTTAAACTGTTGGTTAATTCTGAGAAGCAAGTCTTTTTTTTTTTATCTCGCCATGTGATAGATTCATAAATCTCATTTTTCCTGCATGTAGTATAGGCCATCCTGAGGGATGGTAATTCCCAAGTGATACCTCTGCTGTAACTTCAGTGGAACACCCTACTGAAGTCTCCCAGTTCAGGCTGACAGAGTTTATTAACCAGCCCGTCCTCTTAATCACAAACATCATTTCAATGTTGTAAAAACAATCAAATGAGGGACTGATAAAAGGAGGATAGTGAAAGCCCGACATGGTTATGTCTAGCACATTTAGTGCCTGTCACTTGTTTGTTCGCACAGCACAACTTATCACCTTTATCTTATAATTACATTTTTCCATTGAGGTGCGTTACAAGGAGACGACAACGTAACCTAACCAAGAAATTTGCTGCAAACTGTATGTGAGAAATCCACATAGATGCTTAAAGAAGTTAAGTGGTTGTTTACCAGAAGTACAGAGCCCTATGTTGCCTAGTTATATTCTATCCTATGTGATGGAATATGACACGCCAACATAGCTAACAATGTAAATATTATATATAATACCGTAACAGCACACTGCGGGAGCTCCCATCATGTGACTGTATAACTTTATATATATGTGACCGGTGTCAAGTCTTGCTCCCGCAGCTCGGCCTGTGGCACCACTTTTCTGGTGCTTGCTTCTTCACCCAGGCTGTTGCTGCTGGCACTCTCGCCACCCTTCCCCAGAGAATATACCCCTCATAGTCCAGCTGATCTGCCATTTAGCAGAGATAATGAACTGACTTCCTCTTGAAAGTCTTCCAGACTTGCTTCTCATATCTGAGGGAAGAATACTCAACAGTCTAGGTCAAGAGATGATACACTGATCTCGTATTCTGCCCCGGTCCCCCCCCTCCTTCCATACTGGGTTCACTTTATACGCTTAACTTAACGCAGTCACGACTCTGGTATAGTTCTTAACCACGCAGTCACGACTTCGGTACAGTTCCTAACGTCACGCAGTCACGATTTTGGTACAGTTCCTAACATCACGCAGTCACGACTCTGGTACAGTTCCTAACATCACGCAGTCACGACTCGGGTACAGTTCCTAACATCACGCAGTCACGACTCTGGTACAGTTCCTAACATCACGCAGTCACGACTCTGGTACAGTTCCTAACATCACGCAGTCACGACTCGGGTACAGTTCCTAACATCACGCAGTCACGACTCGGGTACAGTTCCTAACATCACGCAGTCACGACTCTGGTACAGTTCCTAACATCACGCAGTCACGACTCTGGTACAGTTCCTAACATCACGCAGTCGTGACTGTGGTACAATTCATCACATCTACCACAAAGTTACAAATAGTTAATGACCACAAACCCAATGACACAAATGGAAGGATAACATCTGGCAGAGGGGGAAGGGGAAGATACACCAGTATCGCAAAAAAAAAAAGATCAATTCTCTGATATAGAGTGATAGGAGCTGAGTGAATGGGCACTATGATGGCTGGAGTGAGTGGGCACTATGATGGCTGGAGTGAGTGGGCACTATGATGGCTGGAGTGAGTGGGCACTATGATGGCTGGAGTGAGTGGGCACTATGATGGCTGGAGTGGAGTGAGAGTTTTGAGAGGAAGTGTAGAATACACCTACTGAAAAGTAAAAGCAGAACAGGTAAATTAAAGAACAGTGTCAATATCAGCTGTTCAAGACTCTTCAACCCACTACCAGCAGATATCACAGATACTGCCAGAACGAAGGCAAAAGTTTTAAAGAGGGAACTGTACAACAATCTCCTATGAGCACCTGATCCACAGTGTTGTAATGGCTACGTGGGAGTGCGGAACGCTAGCACCAACAGCCTGGTGGACGAGGTAGTCACGAGGGAAGCCAGGCTTCAAGCCGTGTTGCGAAGGCTCAAGAACCCTCGAAACCTGTCACAAGTATGACAAAGGTACGTGCTGAGGTCGTGTCAGGCGAGTCCTCGTCACGTCTATACTGTGTCATGC
>NC_091305.1:35135777-35163277 GCF_038502225.1 Cherax quadricarinatus
TAGAAGGAGGCCTACTGGTGAACGTGAAGGAAAAATCCTTTGAGAAGGTTTCTGAGGATAACTTGAGAATGGTGAGGAGTACTGTTCAGATTGAAGATGAGCAACTTGGAAGATTGGCGAACATGGCAGATGACTCGCCAGGAGTGGTGGAAGTGATTGAGGTGAATGCTGAGATTCACAGGGAGGCATCCAGTGAGTTGGAAATGGATGCAGAGAGCGTCAACCGTAAGAGGGCGGCGACATATTCCAACTCGGATGATGTTTTGACCCCGGCACAGAGACCGGGGAAAAAGCCGTGGGTTGATGTGGTGCGTGGGAGCTCTAAAGGTATGCCTGGTCCGGTGTTGGATCAGGGGAAGCCACAAGTGGGCAGTGGAGAGAAAAGTGGAAGAAGCAGACACACTGGAAGTGTGTCAGTGAAAGGTGAAATGGGGCAGAGGGTGAAATCACATAAGTAGGTTTCCGGTGCATGACAGTGAATATTAATGGATTGTGTGCGAGTGAGAAGCGTCTGTGGGTAAAGGGATTTTTACGACGTTATGCTATAGACATTGTTTTTGTGCAGGAACATAATTTCAAGCTGGGAAGGGAATTGGAGGTGGATGGGTACAGAGTGTTTGTGATGTATTCGGAGCGAATGAAGGGAGGGGTGGGAATCCTGATCCGTGAGATGAGCCCGTTTGTTGTTCTTAGGAGTGAAGGGGGGGGGGGTCGTGTGTTAAGAATAGATGGGTGGTGGACAGGTGAGAGGATGGCAGTAGTTTGTGTGTATGTGCCGGCTGAGAATGATGTAAGGGTAAAGAATGAATTTGTGAATAACGTATTGGTATACTATTTGCGGTCATTACCGTCAGTGACAATAGTTGGTGGCGGCTGGAACTGTGTGGTGCGAAGGAAGGATGTGGAACCGAGAGGGGCAGGGTGTTTTTTGGCAGGTTTAGGGGATCTATTGAGAGGTGTGGGATTGAGGGATATAGTTGATGGAGGAGATTGCGAGATAGAGCACACATTTCATAGAAAGGGATATGCTGCACGATTAGATAGGTTGTATGTGACAAGGGGAGTAAGGGTGAAGCGGGTGCAGACGGTGAATGTCGTTTATTCAGATCATAGGGCGGTTTATGCTGATTTAAATTGGGACGGTTTGCCTAAGAGATATTTGGGGTACTGGAAGCTGAATGTACGACTACTGGGTGAGGAGGTGGAGGGCGGGGATTTTGAAAGTTTGTGGGAGGACTTATGGGGTGGGGGTAAGAGTGCAAGCGATTTATTGGGGTGGTGGGATGGGGTTGCGAAGAGGATCAGGCAATATTATGTGCGAAAGGGAAAGAATGAGGCATGGATGACATATGGGCTTCAACAGTATTTAGAGGGGCGGTTGCAGGGTTGTTATGAGAGGGGTGCTGTGGAAGGTGTGTATCCAATGGAGGAAATTGAAGCGTTAAAGTGGCAGATAAGAGATATGCACAATGAGAGATTTGATGAGGCAAGGGTGCAAGGTGGGTTAGAGGAGGCGATTTGGGGTGACAGGCCGTCAGCCTGTGTGTTACGGGGCCAGCGGAGACGCAGGTTGGCAATGGAAATTGATAAGCTGGTAGTACACGAGAACTTAGGTGGGTATACGAAGGGTCAGGAGTTGCGAACTACTGAGGGTATGAGTGGTTTTATGGATAGTTGGTTTGGAAAATATTTGCGGAGTGTAGGAGTGAACGGTGAGGATTTAGAGAGATTGGGAGAGAATGTATCTTGTGTGCTGAGTGGAAGTGATCGTATGGCATTGGGAGGGGATATTGAAGAGGGCGAGGTACGGAGAGCTTTGGTGAATATGGCGAGAGGTAAAGCGCCAGGTATAGATGGGTTACCTTGTGAATTCTATGTGAAGCATTGGAGTGTGTTGAAGGATTTTTTAGTGAACCTGATGAATGTGATGAAAAGTGAGGGAGGATGGGCGAGTTGCAGCATACTGCAGTAGTAGTATTGATTCCAAAAGGGAAAGGCCCTTCTACAGTGCAGAACTACAGGGCATTGTCGTTGTTATGTGCTGATTAAAAGATATTCGCAAAAATCTTGGGGAACAGGCTGAAGTGCGTGATTGATAGAGTTGTTGTGAGAGGTCTGCATGGAGTGTCTGGGAGGACGATGTATGAGGGACATGGAATAATGAAAGATTTTGTGGAAAGTATGGAGGGGAAGAATAAAGGGGGGGGAGGTGTCTTAGCATTGGATTGGCAGGCTGTGAATGATTGTGTAGAACGAGAGGCACTGTGGCATATCTTACGGAGGCAGGGTTTTGGGGGAGAGATGGTGCATTGGATTGAGACTTTGTATAATAGGGTAGGTGTACATGTGCAGGTGAATGGGAAATTGGGAGAGTGGGCTTCAATGGGTAGAGGCATAAGGCAGGGTTGTCCTCTGTCTCAACTGATGTTTGCTTGTATACAGGACCCTTTTTACAGGGCAGTGGGGAAATGTTTAGGGATGGATCGTGGTGTGGAGAATGGAGGGATGGGAATAATAGGGTATGTGGATGATACAACAATTCTAATGAGCAGGGAGGAAAGTTTACATGAGGTGGAGGATGTAATTGGTGGTTTTGAAGGAGTTGCAGGTTTAAAAGTGAATGTGGAGAAATCGAAATTATTGGTCTTAGGGAATTGGGTAGGGAGGGCACGATGGGAAACAGCTGTGCGTTGGTGTGTGGTGGATAGACAAAAGGTGTGTGGGATAATTTATATGGGGAATGCCGGGGAGGCATGGATGGTTAATTCTGGGAGGGCAGTGGATAGGTTGGTGGGTAGGTTAAATGTTTTGAGACCCATGCATTTGACGATACATCAACGTGTAATAGTGGTGAATGTACTGTTATATAGTATGGTCTGGCATGTGGCAGCAGTATATCCGTTGGCAGGACCGGACATAACTAGAATGCTAAAAAAGGTTTTTCGTTATATATGGGGTTCTGGGTGTGACTGGTTGGGTAGGAGTGTTGTTATGCTACCGGTCGACAAAGGTGGATTGGGTTTAATAGATATAAGATTAAGGGTTAAGTGTATATATTTGAAGAGGGGGTTTCTCCGAGTGGAAGGTCGTGTGGGGAAGGGTGTGCAAGCATTATATGAGGAGGCACGAAGGTGGTGGGTAGGATCAGAGATGAAAGAGTGTGAGGATGTGCTGCGAGCTTTATTGTATGTTAGAGATCCGTCTAGGATGCGGGTAGGTGTTCTGGAGCGTGCTGTAGGGGTGAGGGTGATTGCAAATGTTGAGGGCATATACCCAATGTATGCATGGGGAGACATTTGGGTACGGTTGCGGTTGGTGCGCATCAGACCAAGAGTGAGAGAGGTAATGTTTCGTTTCCTTCATGGAATATTGCCGTCTGGTGTGGTGCTTCGGGAGAGAGGGTTGATGGTGGAGGACGTATGTAGGGCGTGTGGGGATAGGGAGACAGCTTTTCATGTAGTATATTTTTGTAAAAATTTGGAGTGTATACGGGAGTGGATGGGTGGGATTTTGAGGAGGGTGGGTGGGGGAGGGATATCGGTATTAAGGGCATTGAGTTTAGATGTGGGAGGTGTGGAAGAGTCTGTGCAGCGTGCTTTGGTGTACATCATAACGGATTTTGTTTTCGTATCATGGGCCATGAGGGGTAATGGGGATTGGGTGGTGCGAAAGAAGGTATTGGCTGCAACAATGTACAAAACACTTAGTCGTAATAGGGGGATATACGGAAGTAGATGGGAAAGGGCTTTTCCTGAAGGATATCGAAGTATGAATGTCAGAGGTTTGTTGGTGGAGTGAGAAACAAACAAAAAAAAAAACAAAAAAAAAAAGGGGGGGGTTGGGTTAGGAATTTCAGAGGTTGCACCGGGCTCGTCTCAGAATTTGGGAACGTATGAGGAGTCCTCGATATGGTGTGCAATGGCAGCGTAGTTGTGGAGTGTGTTTTACGTAAGTTTGTGGTGGTTCGTAAGGGAAAAGTTGTTAAGATTTTTATGGACATGGAAATGAGCAATATTTGTGTGAATGTGAAAAGTATACGGTCATACTAAGGATGGTTTACTGATGTATGTTATGGATAAGTTAAATTTGGAATATGTTGTAATGTATTATCAGGACTGGTGGTTGTATTAAAGCAAAGGACATGCGGGCGTGATAAATATGTCTGTGTACCAAATGTACTGCTAATAATGCGATAATGTAATGTGTGTGATTTTTATCATACATTAAATGTATATAGCAGTATGTAAGAGAGAATTTCATGTACTCAGTATGGGTTGTATATTAGTATTCGGTGAAGTTCAATGAATATTATTGACGAGTGATGGGTATATAAGGACGTGTTCATGTACAATGTGTTAAGTAGGGTTAGGATGGTGATGCAAGAAATGCTGCAGTCTGTAGAATAAGAATATAGTACTTGTTTAAGTTAATGTTTAATAGTAATGACTATGTATATTTTATTATATGGTAGAAGAAGTTTGTTACTTAAAAATGGAAATTATATTTGAAGAATATTACTAAATATACGTGATTGTGTAAGTTCGCTTGTAGGATGATGTAGTGTTTGTTCGCTTGTGGGATGATGTAGTGTTTGTTCGCTTGTAGGATGAATGTAGTGTATGGAAGTGAGGTGGGACGAATCATTTGTTATATTATACTGTGTTTAGTTTTTCTGTGGTGAGGTGTGGAGATTGTTATTTTCTAACCTTTATTGTTTCGTAATTTATTGAGGTGTTATGTTTTATGTATTTGATATGAAGTTTAATATACAACAATAATAAGTGTGTAAAGAATTTTTGGATAATTGAGAATGTCTTCGTACATACAGTTTTATGTAAAATGTCAATACCTGTGACATTGTTTGGGTTATATTGCATATTGTGTTCATGGCTGCAATTTTGGATGTAATAAACCCACCTGTATTTGAAGCTGTGGGCTGTCTTTAGTTTAGTTAAATGTATGTTATGTGAGATGGTTGGTTTTTTTTTTTTTTTTTTTTGAGGGGGGTATCAAACTTTTTTAGTTGAACGTGTGTTTTCTTATGTATAAGTTTAGTGCTACGGTAGGGAATGTGGAGTTTTCTTTTATTATATATAATGGATACGTTTCATTGCTTACATTGTCTACATGTATAATTGTGTATTGCGTTTTTCAATAAAATAAAAAAAAAAAATGTGTGTGTGTGTGTGTGTGTGTGTGTGTGTGTGTGTGTGTGTGTGTGTGTGTGTGTGTGTGTGTGTGTGTGTGTGTGTGTGTGTGTGTGTGTGCGCTCACCTAGTTGAGGTTGCGGGGATCGAGTCCGAGCTCCTGGCCCCGCCTCTTCACTGATCGCTACTAGGTCACTCTCCCTGAGCAGTGAGCTTTATCATACCTCTGCTTAAAGCTATGTATGGATCCTGCCTCCACTACATCGCTTCCCAAACTATTCCACTTACTGACTACTCTGTGGCTGAAGAAATACTTCCTAACATCCCTGTGATTCATCTGCGTCTTCAACTTCCAACTGTGTCCCCTTGTTACTGTGTCCAATCTCTGGAACATCCTGTCTTTGTCCACCTTGTCAATTCCTCTCAGTATTTTGTATGTCGTTATCATGTCCCCCCTATCTCTCCTGTCCTCCAGTGTCGTCAGGTTGATTTCCCTTAACCTCTCCTCGTAGGACATACCTCTTAGCTCTGGGACTAGTCTTGTTGCAAACCTTTGCACTTTCTCTAGTTTCTTCACGTGCTTGGCTAGGTGTGGGTTCCAAACTGGTGCCGCATACTCCAATATGGGCCTAACATACACGGTGTACAGGGTCCTGAATGATTCCTTATTAAGATGTCGGAATGCTGTTCTGAGGTTTGCTAGGCGCCCATATGCTGCAGCAGTTATTTGGTTGATGTGCGCTTCAGGAGATGTGCCTGGTGTTATACTCACCCCAAGATCTTTTTCCTTGAGTCAGGTTTGTAGTCTCTGGCCCCCTAGACTGTACTCCGTCTGCGGTCTTCTTTGCCCTTCCCCAATCTTCATGACTTTGCACTTGGTGGGATTGAACTCCAGTAGCCAATTGCTGGACCAGGTCTGCAGCCTGTCCAGATCCCTTTGTAGTTCTGCCTGGTCTTTGATCGAGTGAATTCTTCTCATCAACTTCACGTCATCTGCAAACAGGGACACCTCAGAGTCTATTCCTTCCGTCATGTCGTTCACAAATACCAGAAACAGCACTGGTCCAAGGACTGACCCCTGCGGGACCCCGCTGGTCACAGGTGCCCACTCTGACACCTCGCCACGTACCATGACTCGCTGCTGTCTTCCTGACAAGTATTCCCTGATCCATTGTAGTGCCTTCCCTGTTATCCCTGCTTGGTTCTCCAATTTTTACACCAATCTCTTGTGTGGAACTGTTTCAAACGCCTTCTTGCAGTCCAAGAATATACAATCCACCCACCCCTCTCTCTCTTGTCTTACTGCTGTCACCATGTCATAGAACTCCAGTAGGTTTGTGACACAGGATTTCCCGTCCCTGAAACTATGTTGGCTGCTGTTGATGAGATCGTTCCTTTCTAGGTGTTCCACCACTCTTCTCCTGATATTCTTCTCCATGATTTTGCATACTATACATGTCAGTGACACTGGTCTGTAGTTTAATGCTTCATGTCTGTCTCCTTTTTTAAAGATTGGGACTACATTTGCTGTCTTCCATGCCTCAGGCAATCTCCCTGTTTCGATAGATGTATTGAATATTGTTGTTAGGGGTACACATAGCGCCTCTGCTCCCTCTCTCAATACCCATGGGGAGATGTTATCTGGCCCCATTGCCTTTGAGGTATCTAGCTCACTCAGAAGCCTCTTCACTTCTTCCTCGGTTGTGTGCACTGTGTCCAGCACATGGTGGTGTGCCCCACATCTCCGTCTTTCTGGAGCCCCTTCTGTCTCCTCTGTGAACACTTCTTTGAATCTCTTGAGTTCCTCACATGCTTCACGGTCATTTCTTGTTGTCTCTCCTCCTTCCTTCCTTAGCCTGATTACCTGGTCCTTGACTGTTGTTTTCCTCCTGATGTGGCTGTACAACAGTTTCAGGTCAGATTTGGCTTTCGCTGCTATGTCATTTTCATATTGTCTTTGGGCCTCCCTTATCTGTGCATATTCGTTTCTGGCTCTACGACTGCTCTCCTTATTCTCCTGGGTCCTTTGCCTTCTATATTTCTTCCATTCCCTAGCACACTTGGTTTTTGCCTCCCTGCACCTTTGGGTAAACCATGGGCTCATCCTGGCTTTTTCATTATTCCTGTTACCCTTGGATACAAACCTCTCCTCAGCCTCCTTGCATTTTGTTGCTACATATTCCATCATCTCATTAACTGGCTTCCCTGCCAGTTCTCTGTCCCACTGAACCCCGTTCAGGAAGTTCCTCATTCCTGTGTAGTCCCCTTTCTTATAGTTTGGTTTCATTCGTCCTGCCCTTCCTGCTTCTCCCTCCACTTGTAGCTCTACTGTGTATTCCAAGCTTAAAACCACATGGTCACTGGCCCCAAGGGGTCTTTCATATGTGATGTCCTCGATAGCTGCACTAGTCAAGGTGAATACTAAGTCCAGCCTTGCTGGTTCATCCTCTCCTCTCTCTCTTGTAGTGTCCCTTATGTGTTGGTACATGAAGTTTTCCAGTACCACCTCCATCATCTTAGCCCTCCATGTATCTTGGCCCCCATGCGGGTCCAAGTTCTCCCAATCGATCTCCTTGTGGTTAAAGTCACCCATGATCAGGAGCTTTGCCCTGCATGCATGAGCTCTTCTGGCCACTCTAGCCAGTGTGTCAACCATCGCTCTATTGCTCTCGTCGTACTCTTGCCTTGGCCTCCTGCTGTTCTGTGGTGGGTTATACATCACTGCTAGTACCACCTTGGGACCTCCAGAGTGAAGCATTCCCGCTATGTAATCACTTTCTTCTCCGCTGTCTCCTCTCTCCAGCTCATCAAAATTCCAGCGATTTTTGATCAGCAATGCCACTCCTCCACCCCCCGTTCCCTCTGTCTTTCCTCAGGATTTGGTATCCCGTTGGAAAGATGGCATCTGTTATCATACCTGTAAGCTTGGTTTCTGTGAGAGCTATGATGTCCGGTGATGCCTCTGACTCTTTCATGCCGCTCCTCCCACTTATTTGTTATTCCATCAGCGTTTGTGTACCATACCTTCAGTTTCCTTTCCAACACTGTGGTTTGGGGGGGCTGTGAGGGTGGGAGACCTGGTAGCATACTGTGGGATTCTATAGCTCGGTGTTGGGTGGAGGCTGTGGGTATGGATTGTAGTGTGTGTTGGGATGGTGTGATAGGTTGTATGGTTCTGAGAATAGTTGTGTGTGTGCTTGCCCTTGCTGTTCTGTTCTGCTCTGACTGACCTCTGCTGGTTCCATCCTTGTCTCTTTTCCTAGCTCCTTTCGCTTTTTTGTCCTCTCCCTCAGCTGCTGTCATTCTGATTGTGTTCTGTCTCTGTCTAGGAACACCCTCTTGTACTCTTCCGAGTATTTCAATCGTGGTTTCTCTTGGAGGATCCTGTTCCGCACTGTTTCCGTCCTGAGAATCAGCTTGATTGGTCGGTTTCTCCCCTTCGAGTACCCCCCTATTCTGTGTGTGTGTGTGTGTGTGTGTGTGTGTGTGTGTGTGTGTGTGTGTGTTTATGTATGTATATATATATATATATATATATATGTATGTATATGTGTGTCTATATATATATATATATATATATATATATATATATATATATATATATATATAATTTCACCGATATGTGCTTGTGGAGGGTCGGGACATTGTCCCCGCCTCCTAGACCACTTTGCTCAGTATCACTGCTTTCTTGCCTTCAGGGCCTTATCATATCTATTCTTGAAGCTGTGTATTAAGTTTTTACCTCCATCACTGTCTCATCCAAATGATTTCACTTTTTAACCTCCCTGTCTAAAGAAATAATTACATCCCAATGGATAGTGTGTCTTCAGCTTCCACTGGTGTCCCCTTGAACCTCTTATTTCTAACAGCTTTCTCTCAGTTACTCCCTCATCCACTGTTCCACTTTGCCTTTTAACACTTTCTGCTCCTCCATTTTCTGGATTAATCTCTGGTGTGGCTCTGTATCAAATGCTTTCCTGCGGCCCAAGATGTAATCTTCCCAGCCCTTTCTTGTTTGATATCAGTAACTGTTATAGAACTCCAGAAAATTTTAAAGACAGGATTTTCCATCCCTAAATCCATTTTGGGTTTCTGTAAAGTATCTGTAACTACATTCTCCAGAGCTCTGGATGTTAGAAATACCAGCCTAGAGAGTTTCTTGTCTGTTCCAGGTTCTACATCTGCCTTTTTCTAATTTTCTGGAACTTGTTGTGACTGGAGAGACTTGTTAAATGCCTTTACTCTTAGGTCACATAGTGGCTCAGCTGCTCCTATCATATGTTTTTATTCATTTAATCAGGAGAAAGCATTCAGGTTTGAAAAAAGGAAGGCGAATAAGTACAATTCCTTGGATCAAGAGACAATCATCGGTATCAAAGCACCTCCTTTGTGAGGTCACCTTCTCTCAGCTTTGGTTACATCAACCTCATTTAGTAGCTTCTTCACTTCTTTAGTTGTGCGGATACTTTCTAGTACCTGGTCTGGTCTGACTGTATACAGTTCCTTCTGGTAATTCACCAGTTTCTTCTGTAAAGATCTTGAATCTTTTGCTAAAGTCTTCGCATACTTCGTCATTCTCCGTCAGTGTCCCATCCACTTTCTTCAACATTATCACCTGCTCCTTCACAGTTGTAATTTTTCTTGTGTGGCTGTAGAGTAATTCTGCTAATTTTGACCTCATTCTGTATGTCCCATGGCTCAGTTGGTAGCACATTCAGCTGAAATACTGTGTCCATGGTTCGATCCCCAACACGGGTGGAAACGTTGGGCATGTTTCCTTACACCTACTATCCCTGTTCACCTAGAAGTAAATAGGTACCTGGATGTTAGTCGACTGGTGTTAGCGGCATCCTGGGGGGTGACAGTATACCTTAGAGAGGACTGGGCTTTGAAATAAGTTGAGGCAGGATAACAGCTTAACCTGTAAAGCTGATGTGTAACAGTGAAGTGTTTCAGCTTCCCTTATCATTCTTGCCTGATGAAAACTGAGACACATGTGCAACATCTAGGTATCTTTATTGTAGACCTTTCGCCATCCAGTGGCTTTATCAATACAGATTCAAGGACATAATTAGACGACAGTAGAATTATGTACAAAACATGAGGTAATCAATCCCTCAGTTTTGGAGTTGGTGTGAAGAACACCATAGTCGTGTAGATGAGGACTTACGACTACGGTGTTCTTCATACCAACTCCAAGGCTGAGGGACTGATTACCTCATCTTTTGTATATAGTTCTACTGTCGTCTAATTATGCCCTTGAATCTGTAATGATAAAGCCACTGGATGGCGAAACGCCTGCAATAAGGATACGCAGATGTTACACATGTGTCTCAGTTTTCATCTTGTCGGTATTGTATATCATTCTTGTACATCATTCTTGCCTTTTTGTTTCTGGTTATTATGCTTGTTTCCCAGTTTTTTTTTTTAGTCTGATTTGCTTTTCATTTCTTCAAATTTTCTTGTTCCTCTCCTTGGCCTCTCTGCATTCCTCTTGAACTATGGGCTTTCTCCATTATTCTTTCTTTTCTTTAAGCTTGGTACAAATCCGTCCTTTGCCTCTTGCCACTTTGACTATTACCTCCGTTCCTTCCTGTACAGGTTATCCCTCCAGTTTCATTCAATGTGCACTTCTCTCAAAAAGTTTCTTATTTCATCATAGTAATCTCTTCTGTAGTACCTTTTTTTTTTTGTTAGTTCCTCCATCACTTTCTCTCAATTCCAATTTTTACCAGGTACTCAAAACTTAGTACTACATGGTCGCTGGTACTTAGTTTCCAGTTCGTGAGCGCCTGCGTGCGTGCATGGGAGGGAGGGAGGGAGGGAGGGAGGGAGGGGGAGAGAGAGAGAGAGAGAGAGAGAGAGAGAGAGAGAGAGAGAGAGAGAGAGAGAGAGAGAGAGAGAGAGAGAGAGAGCGCAAATGATGATCGTCTCTAGGCACCATGATGGTAATGCTGGTGCAGTAGTAAGAATGAATGAGAGGATGTTGGCACCTGGAGAAGAAGTTGATATCCTTGGGGTGAAATTTGACTCCAAACTAACCATGAAGAACCATGTTGTAAATCTAGCAAACAAGGCAGCCAGGAAACTTACAGCACTTCGCCGTATCTCGCATCTGCTTGACAGTAGGGGTTGCAAGATTCTGTACGAGGCACAAGTACGCTCACACCTTGAGTATGCTCCACTTTCTTGGTTTGCCTGCCCCCCCTCTCATCTGCGACTGCTTGAGAGAGTAGAGAACAGAGCAAGTCGTCTCATCTCTCGCCTGGACCCATCCTGGATAGATCTGTCATTTCAGCAGAGCCTTCAATACAGGAGGGATGTGGGAGGCCTTACTGTTATGTATAAGGTCAATATTGTCAAAGTACCACACTTGGATCCACTTCGAGGACAGCGTGAAACAAGCTTTTATGCCACAAGACGGGCAGAAAGCAGCAACTTCACTCTGGATTTAACCTTCTCCAGAACATTACTTCATCTGAGATCATTTATCCCCAGGATGACTCGAGTCTGGAACACATTCGTACAGCATTATGATGTCAACGAGATAGAGTCAGCTGATCAAATGAAAATGCTGGCCCACAAATGGCTCCAACTTCACCCAGTTCCCTACTTGTATGTTTCATAATAAAATGCTTTCAAATGAGCTGATGTAGGTAACAGCTCTTAGCTTGTCAATAACGTTAGGAATCCTTAACTTGTAAATAGCTTGTAAATAAAGCTAGAAATCCTTAACTTAACCTTGTCAAACCCTGTGTAAAAAAGGGGGAGAGAGAGAGAGAGAGAGAGAGAGAGAGAGAGAGAGAGAGAGAGAGAGAGAGAGAGAGAGAGAGAGAGAGAGAGAGAGAGAGAGGAAAAAATTAATGAGAGTGGATGAGGTGGCGCGGGTAGTGATCTATCAGCGCCTCCAGCATAATGGTTGCTGGACCACTGCCAAATCCATCCCATGCACCTACAACTTTACATCTGATTCCAGCTTCCAGGAGACGGAAATGGTAACAAGTTAGAGAAGCGGAAGGAGGAAATAAAGACTTGGAGAACGTAAGACTAGGAATGTAAAGAGTTGCAACACAAGTGAAAGCCAATGAACGCGCAGCTGCGCTCTCAAGACATATCTAAACTTACTAATTACTGAGTGTTAAGGAAGCTAGAAAATCATGGAATTAAAATAGCAACACTGTGGAAGACATAATGGGCTCAGATAAGGCAGCTAGTTAAGGAAGTTTTTACCTCGCCTCTCTCTCTCTCTCTCTCTCTCTGTTAAAGGGTCAACCACTTTATTTTTATCCCGAGTTATCTTACAGGCTGTCTTCTTGTTTTATGAACGTTTTACTAAACAATCTTTAACAATTGGAAATATAAACACAAATGCAGTATAATGTGATCCTTTATTGACTACGTTTCGCCCACCAGTGGGCTTTTTCAAGTCACAAACAGAACTACCTGGGGTGGAAGGAACGCGAGTATTTATAGTCCGGTTCAGAATGCTGAGGTCAGGTGAAGAATGCTGCATCTGATGATGTACCGAGTGGTGTTTTAGAGTCTAAAAACTTGGGTAGCTTGGAAAGGAGATTGGATAAGTTTGTGAGCAGACCTTCTACAGTGTTCTTATGTGGGATAGCGATGAAGAAGTTTCTTGGCAAGTGGTTCAGCTATGTTATAGAAGCCACTATTCTGGTTGAAGTTGTCGGATATAGAAATAAGTGATGATTCCAGGATTCTTCGGTATTGAGTGTTGTCTTCTGTGGCGATAAGTCTTGAGTTTCTGTAGTTTATCAAGTGGTTGTGTGTTGAATTAGGTGTTGTACGCAGGCATTCCTTCGTCGTCAGACCTGCTTAACGCATTGGTGCTCTGAAATACGTGTTTGGAGGTCCCTTGATGTTTCGCCCACGTATAACTTGTTGCAGTCATTACAAGGGATTATGTATACCCCTGCAGAGGATGGAGGCTTGTCCTGTCTACTACTGGTTATGTCCTTGATGGTCGTGGTTGTGGAGGTAGATACTTGGAATGATGTTTGACAAAGATGTTGGAAACATGTTTGGCAATGGAGTTGGTGGGAAGGACTATGTATCTCTTCTCGGCAGTGTCTTCTCTGGGTGTGTTGAAGATGTTTAATGCTCGCCGTCTGCAGTCTCTGATGAAGTGACGAGGATAGTGGAGTTTAGAAAATATTTGTTCAATTATAGTGCATTCTTCCAAACATGTTTCCAACATCTTTGTCAAAACATCATTCCAAGTATCTACCTCCACAACCACGACCATCAAGGACATCACCAGTAGTAGACAGGACAAGCCTCCATCCTCTGCAGGGGTATACATAATCCTTTGTAATGACTGCAACAAGTTATACGTGGGCGAAACATCAAGGGACCTCCAAACACGTATTTCAGAACACCAATACGCAAGCAGGTCTGACGACACAAGGAATGCCTGCGTACAACACCGTAATTCACACAACCACTTGATAAACTACAGAAACTCAAGACTTATCGCCACAGAAGACAACACTCAATACCGAAGAATCCTGAATCATCACTTATTTCTATATCCGACAACTTCAACCAGAATAGTGGCTTCTATAACATAGCTGAACCACTTGCCAAGAAACTTCTTCATCGCTATCCCACATAAGAACACTGTAGAAGGTCTGCTCACAAACTTATCCAATCTCCTTTCCAAGCTACCCAAGTTTTTAGACTCTATAACCCCACTCGGTACATCATCAGATGCAGCATTCTTCACCTGACCTCAGCCGGACTATAAATACTGCTCCTTCCACCCCAGGTAGTTCTGTTTGTGATTTGAAAAGCCCACTGTGTGGGCGAAACGTAGTCAATAAAGGATCACATTATACTGCATTTGTGTTTATATTTCCATTGTGTCGGTATTTTATACCATTTATTTCCAATCTTTAACAATTGTTGGCTCTTCCTTCCTAAGTTTCTCACGCGTTTCTCTTCCTTCAGTTTAACGTCTGATAACCGTCATCATCCATCAGTTTAAGGTGTGATAACCGTCATCATCCATCAGTTTAAGGTGTGATAACCGTCATCATCCATCAGTTTAAGGTGTGATAACCGTCATCATCCATCAGTTTAAGGTGTGATAACCGTCATCATCCATCAGTTTAAGGTGTGATAACCGTCATCATCCATCAGTTTAAGGTGTGATAACCGTCATCATCCATCAGTTTAAGGTGTGATAACCGTCATCATCCATCAGTTTAAGGTGTGATAACCGTCATCATCCATCAGTTTAAGGTGTGATAACCGTCATCATCCATCAGTTTTGATGAATGGTTTGAAAAACCGACAAGTTGAAGATTGAGACACTTATGCAGCATATGGGAATCTTTATTCAGAAACGTTTCGCCACACAGTGGCTTCATCAGTCCAATACAAAGAGGAAGGCGTAAGGAGAGGAGGAGAATGAGGTAATCAGTCCCTCAACCTGGAGTCGATGTGTTCAGTCCATCAATCTTGTAGAATGTACAGCATAGGGCCGTAGACGTGGCTTATATACTGTAGTGAGGTGACGTGAAGCAGATGGAGGCGGGGTCATAGTGGTACCATCCACTAGTCGAAGTAGGTCTTCGTCCAAAGGTTGAACAAGTGTTGAAGAATTCTTTGTAACAAGACCCCATGATGCTGCCGTGTCTGACAGTTGTGATGAATGGTTTGAAAAACCGACAAGTTGAAGATTGAGACACTTATGCAGCATATGGGAATCTTTATTCAGGAAACGTTTCGCCACACAGTGGCTTCATCAGTCCAAAACAAAGAGGAAGGCGTAAGGAGAGGAGGAGAATGAGGTAATCAGTCCCTCAACCTGGAGTCGATGTGTTCAGTCCATCAATCTTGTAGAATGTACAGCATAGGGCCGTAGACGTGGCTTATATACTGTAGTGAGGTGACGTGAAGCAGATGGAGGCGGGGTCATAGTGGTACCATCCACTAGTCGAAGTAGGTCTTCGTCCAAAGGTTGAACAAGTGTTGAAAAATTCTTTGATGAATGGTTTGAAAAACCGACAAGTTGAAGATTGAGACACTTATGCAGCATATGGGAATCTTTATTCAGGAAACGTTTCGCCACACAGTGGCTTCATCAGTCCAATACAAAGAGAAAGGCGTAAGGAGAGGAGGAGAATGAGGTAATCAGTCCCTCAACCTGGAGTCGATGTGTTCAGTTCATTGATGGACTGAACACATCGACTCTTATAGTTGCTTACATCAGACCTACTATTTTTCTTGAAGATAGGAGTAACTCTGGCCTCCTTGAACCCCTCCGGCACGGTATTAGTGGTGATTGATAGATTTATTGTGAGCAATAGGGATTGACAGTTCAGAAGCACCATCTTTTAGGAACTTAGATGGGATGTTATCAGGGCCTGTGCTCTTAGTTGGGTTTAACCTGCTTAGTTCTTTTTGAATAAAGTCATGAGATACACTTACTAGTTGACAACTGTTTGGGGTTACCCCTTTATTGGTATAGTATGTTTGAAACTTATCAGAGTCTGTGTTAAAGGTATTTGATGCAGCTGGTAGTTTACTTACTAGTGTTGATGCAACAGATGTGTAGTATGAATTAAAGCAATTTGCCACCTTAGATGTTTCATGGCATACCTCATTATCGATAGTGAGTACTATGTTAGATCTATCTACTGGCTTATGGCTATACCCCAAATGTTTTAGTTGTTGCCAGAGCTTTCTGGGGTTATGCTTATACTCTTCAATTTTTGAGCAGTAGTGCTTTGCCTTTGCTCCTTTTATAAGTCTCTGTACTCTGTTCCTCACCCTTTGGAATTCATTTAGTGCTGCAATATCCTGTCTGTTTGCTTTAAATCTTTTTAGCAGCTGGTCCCTGAATTTCATATTATCTAATATCTCAGTATTCATCCAGGGTTCAGTTCTTCGTTTAATCCTAACCTCTTTAACTGGTGCAATATTATCAAGGATGGTAGTGAACATTGTTTTGAATTTTTCCCAGGCATCGTTTACGTCCGTGCAACTTGTTATCTCTGTCCAGTCACAATTGTGTAGCCTATTTACCAGTGTTTCTTTACTGTAGTTTCTAGTTGACCTCATTTTTATTGTCCTGTGTAGGCCTATCCTATCCCTAGTGATTTTCCTGGTGCAGTAAATGATGAAATGATCACTAAGACCTGTGGTAATGACGCCTGACTGACTAATGTTCTCAGAGCGGTTACAAAGTATGTGGTCAATTAGGGTGGCTGAGAACTGTGTGATCCGGGTTGGAGTATTAATTAGTTGAGTGTAACTATTTAATCCTAGAATTTGCTTATACCTTTTGCATAGCCCGTTATTTTGCTGCTGAAAACAGATATTGAAGTCGCCCAGTATTATTGTCTCGCAATTGTTTTCAACTCCGGACAAGACTCTGGAAAAGTCTTCTAAGAACTGGTCCTGGGTAGGAGGGCGGTAACTAGTTCCTACTAAGATGGGTTTGGTCTTAGGAAGCAGCACTTCAAACCATAGAATCTCCAGTTTATTGTTATTTAAATCAGGTCTTGGGTTGTAAGCTAAGTCATTTCTAATGTAGGCACATACTCCACCACCCTTTCTGTTCCTATCTAAGCGTTTTATATTGTAACCATCAATTTTGACCTGTATTTTGACCTCGTCGTCAGTCACCGTATCATCCAACCAAGATTCAGAGATGGTTATAACTGCCGCCCTAATTTTGTTAGCTAGAATCCTAATCTCTGCCAATTTAGGAAGAAGTGATCTTGCATTGACATGAATAAAGTGAAGGCCTGTTTTCATAAAACAATCATAATCATCAATATATGGCAATGGGTCATTTGTATTAAATTTAGGTAAATCAATGTCATCACTGCTAAAGGGTAACTGTGCCAAAGTGCATTTGTTACACACAAAATGAATTCTGGCACCGTTGTTATAATTGTACATACATCCATCATGCACCCACCCCTTACACATTTTACATAAGGTGCCTTTTCTGTATTTCATGCGTACTTTAGTACAGTGTATGCACCTGTTTGGTAGTGTTTGAGATAATAATGGCTGTATTGTCTCACATTGACCTATGTATGCATTACATATGGAGTTAAGGTTATCATTCCTAGCTACTAGACCGTCATTATCGCCGTCATTTATCTGTCTGTTTTGCCTCTGCACAATAGTTTGAGGTCCTGGATTAATTTGGATATCACCACTTAAGAGCGCTACAATAAGAGCTGTGTGCCACTGTTTTTGTTTGGGTATGCGGTGTTGCCATACCTTGCGGCGATAGTGACATTTACTTTTCTGGTAGGATGGCAACTGTTGGGCTTTTACTGTCCAGGGCGCTGTTACTCCATTCACCTTTTCCAACCCCCATGACTGATTTCTTTCTTCATGGAATTGAAGAAGAATTCCAGAATACTTTGAGAAGATACCAGATCAGCGAACGGACATCCCAGTGCATCGTTTCAGCGTAAATAGTTGAAGTGTTGTGCAGTTTTAAGAGGGTTTGGTGTTGTAGAGTCAGGACCAGTCAGCGCCTCCCCCCCTCTCCGCTCGGGGGGAGGGGGAGGGCGTGTGTAGTAAACAGTGACCCTCTCATAATGCCTCACCCCTGCCTGACTCCCCCACCTCACCCACCCAACTCCCAGCGCCACCCCATCTGTAGAGGGTACTTCTCCTCTAACCCACGATGTCAGCGATGGTACTGCAGCCGCAGGGAGTGCCGGGCTCACAGGAACTTCCACTACAGGGACAGCATCCTGGAGTTCGACTGCGAGGCAGCTGCCAGGTGTGCCACAGGCAGTGTGTACTCATTTCCTCAAGCTTCAACATCCATACACACGAGGGCCTGGGATCTTCAATCAACTTGGCGTCCACCAGGACGCTGACATGTCCCTAGGGCAGCTCTCCATCGGGCTGCTAACGGAGTCACTGGCTTCTTGGACCTCTTGGGGAGGGTCGATGGTGCTCGTGCAAGCAGCAGATCCCTGGGCAGCTTGCTGCTGTTTGCAATGGCTGTCTACCGAGGAGAGACAGGCACCTAGCAACATCTGTTGTTGGGGCATTGGATGAATTCCCTACTATGTTAACTGCTCATTACTCTGTAATTTGTCTATGATTGTAATCATGTCATAACGTCTTTATCATTCATTACCTTTGAAACTTGTCATGATTGTGACCAGCTCTACCTGGAGCTCATTACCTTTGTAAATTCTCATGATTAATGTGTTTATGATTCATTACCTTTGCAGTTATTCATGAGTGTGACCAGCTCAACCTGGAGCTCATTACCTTCATAACTTGGTCATGATTATGATCAGATCTAGTTCATTACCTTTGTAACTTTGGAGTCCAGTCCTTGGACCAATTATGTACCTCTGTAATCTTTTGACTACCGCCCACAGGATGGGTATGGGGTGCATTATAAACATATTAAACTAAAAACCATCAGTTTAAGGTGTGATAACCGTCATCATCCATCAGTTTAAGGTGTGATAACCGTCATCATCCATCAGTTTAAGGTATGATAACCGTCATTAAAGGCCCTGCTGGGCAGAGCTGGCTAACACTGTCACTCCGGCCTTATATGTACATCACTTTTGCCATAAAAATTATCACAACTGTGAATAAATGTAATCACTATTTTCCCTCAGACATGTCTAGCAATTAATGTATACCAGTTGGCTTGAACATCCTCCAGTGTGTCTATTGCTCCCCCTGAATGGGGCCCAGTGTTCATAGTGTATATTGTATATATATTCACCTTTTCATATAATTTTATATTGCCGATATTTTCACTAACAGCTAAAATGAAAATATCTTGCTTTATATTATTTGACTTATTATATTAGCTATGTATGTAGGTCGGATGTAACATATCACACTTCTTACTGTGCTCGCTGTTGAAGAGTTGTGATTGGCTGTCTGCCATCGCAGACTGCCTTGCTAACTACCGCTCGCTTGTTTGTCAGGTGGTACCTCGCACCGTCGCTTGAGTAGCACGAGCGAGTCAAGTGATCTCTCACCATCTGCTTCTCCTAGAAACATCTCTCCAGGGAGCTCTCTCGTCTCTGACTGTTTGTTATTTAGACTCTGTTTTGGTAGAGTATGAGTTTGCTGGTGAGTTCGAAACCTAACCCTCGTTCAGACTTAGTGGTTTTTGCAGAGGTTGTGTGTCGTATGGAGACACTCTTCAACCCTGGTCCCAAGCTGAAATTTCTGACCTACTTTGTGTGGCATCTACGCACTGTCGTAGTCAGGGATTTGGTTATGTTGAACTTAGATTCAGTATTAAGGGAGTTTTAAGCCTTTTATGGAGGATCTGCTGATGCTCCTCAGAGTCGTTATTTTGTCTCCTTGCGGCTGCTTGGGACATTATTGTTGTTTGGCAAATGTTTCGTCATTTTGTACTAGTTAGCTGTTTTGATTAACTTGATGGTCGAGAAGATAGATTATTGAAGGACTTATTGTCAGTCACTAAGTCTATTTCGAGTCAAGTCTTACCGAGATATTACGAGCACTTTGAGCACACATACACATTCATATACTTGTATATATTTGTATTATTCGTATTCAAGAGTATATCTCATCATAGTAAAGTACTCACGATTTGTACTGCACGAAGAGTGCCCTCAGCACTATATTACAATTCAGTATTGCACTACAAGAGATATGAAGGAGCTTGTATCCTAAACTATGTAATACTTATTATCCACCTTTTGTATTAAAGATCTCAAATTTTACTTCGTTGGATTATTACCACGTAGTTATAATCCCAAAACTCTTCAAGGGTTACCGAAACCTGATCTTATTCTTGCAGCTTGTTACAAAAACCAGAAACAGGCTGAATGCTACAGGAGACCTTCTAGTATTCTTTGGAGAGGTCTATACTTTATAGATATCGCCTTTTTGTAACAGTGTCCCTCTCTAGCAGAATGTTACGGCTGATCGAGATTTCTCCCAGTGACTTAATGAAATCTTCAGCTGTCCTCTACTTGGCAAGTGCTCTATTATGTTTCCCAACATAATTGCCTGAATCAACGCTTGTTTTAAGTGTTCTCATATTTCACATTGTCATTTTTTTATTTACGGCAACAAGTGTTTTTGAAATGATACATTTCAAGTGAAATGTATCTCCGTCATTTCTTCCATTTACTTGGTCCTATAATTCTGCGAAAAGATCGGACTGTTTCTTTTTTTATCTTACTAATTCTCTCCGTATCAAAGCATTTTCGAATTGGGCATCATTTAAAATGAAAGATTCCACTGCGACTACTCCCATACCTGAGTTTGGAATCCTCTTCAAAAGATAACAGGAAGGTCTTGTTAGTGTTCTGTTTCTTTGTTATAAAGATGACAGGATTGAATTTTTCTAGATTGTTATTTACAGAACCTACGAATGTAGGTTCGTGAGGGGGCTCTTGATCTAGGGAACTGGATCTGTGTTCTGGTTCCATGAATTGAGCCTGAATACCTCCACGTGCGCTGTATAGTCCTGTGGGCTTAGCGCTCCCCCATGATTATAATAATCAGTCTTTATAAATGATAATTACTTGCAATTAAGGTGTCAATACTAAACACATGGGCAATGAATGCAGGAAGTATAGCGAACTGAAGAATGGAAGCCCAATTAAATCAGCTGGAGCACATTTGCAGGAAGAAAACATGAATGTGCTCCAAAACAACAACAGTACCATTCAGTTGATGGACGGAGCCATTAGTTGACACAGTTTAGCAGAGAAAATGCTCTTGGACTAAGAATATATATATATATATATATATATATATATATATATATATATATATATATATATATATATATATATATATATATATATATATATATATATATATATATATATATATATATATATATATATATCAACAAGTCGGCCGTCTACCACCGAGGCAGGGTGACCCAAAGAGAAAGAAAATCCCCAAAAAGAAAATATTTTCATCATTCAACACTTTCACCTCACTCACACATAATCAATCTTTTTGCAGAGGTGCCCAGAATACAACAGTTTAGAAGTATATATGTATAAAAATACACAATATATCTCCAAATTGCCAATATCCCAAACCCCTCCTTTAGAGTGCAAGCATTGTACTTCCCATTTCCAGGACTCAAGTCCGGTTATATAAAATAACCGGTTTCCCTGAATCCCTTTACTAAATATTACCCTGATCACACTCCAACAGATCGTCAGGTCCCAAATACCATTTGTCTCCACTCACTCCTATCTAACACGCTCACGCACGCTTGCTGAAAGTCCAAACCCCTCGCCCAAAACACCACGTTTAACCCCACCCTCCAACCTTTTCGAGGACGACCCCTACCCCGCCTTCCTTCCCCTACAGATTTATACGCTCTCCATGTCATTCTACTTTGATCCATTCTCTCTAAATGACCAAACCACCTCAACAAACTCTTCAGCCCTCTGACTAATACTTTTATTAACTCCACACCTTCTCCTAATTTCCACACTCCGAATTTTCTGCATAATATTTACACCACACATTGCTCTTAGATAGGACATCTCCACTGCCTCCAACCGCCTCCTTGCTGCAGCATTTACCATCCAAGCTTCACACCCATATAAGATTGTTGGTACTACTATACTTTCATACATTTCTTTCTTTGCCTCCATAGATAACATTTTTTGCCTCCACATATACCTCAATGCACCACTCACCTTTTTTTCCTTCATCAATTCTATGATTAACCTCATCCTTCATAAATCCATCTGCTGACACGTCAACTTCCAAATATCTGAAAACATTCACTTCTTTAATACTCCTCCTCCCCAATTTGATACCCAATTTTTCTTTATCTAAATCATTTGATACCCTCATCACCTTACTCTTTTCTATGTTCACTTTCAACTTTCTACCTTTACACGCATTCCCAAATTCGTCCACTAACCTTTGCAATTTTTCTTTAGAATCTCCCATAAGCACAGTATTATCTGTAAAAAGTAACTGTGTCACTTCCCATTTTGTATTTAATTCCCCATAATTTAATCCCACCCCTCTACCGAACACCCTAGCATTTACTTCTTTTACAACCCCATCTATAAATATATTAAACAACCATGGTGACATTACACATCCCTGTCTAAGACTTACTTTTACCGGGAAGTATTCTCCCTCTCTTCTACACACCCTAACCTGAGCCTCGCCATCCTCATAAAAACTCTTTACAGCATATAATAACTTACCACCTATTCCATATACTTGCAACATCTTCCACATTGCTCCCCTATCCACTCTATCATATGCCTTTTCTAAATCCATAAATGCAATAAAAACTTCCCTACCTTTATCTAAATACTGTTCACATATATGCTTCAATGTAAACACTTGATCTACACATCCCCTACCCACTCTGAAACCTCCTTGCTCATCTGCAGTTCTACATTCTGTCTTACCTCTAATTCTTTCAATAATAACCCTACCGTACACTTTTCCTGGTATACTCAGTAAACTTATTCCTCTATAATTTTTACAATCTCTTTTGTCCCCCTTCCCTTTACATAAAGGGGCTATACATGCTCTCCGCCAATCCTTAGGTACCTTCCCCTCTTTCATACATTTATTAAACAAAAGTACCAACCACTCCAACACTATATCCCCCCCTGCTTTTAACATTTGTCATGATCCCGTCAGTTCCAGCTGCTCTACCCCCTTTCATTCTACGTAATGCCTCACGTACCTCCCCCACACTCACATCCTCCTCTTCTTTACTCCTAAAAGATGATATACCTCCCTGGCTAGAGCATGAAATTACCTCCTCCCTTTCTTCGTCGACATTTAAAAGTTCCTCACAATATTCTTGCCACCTACCCAAAACCTCCATCTCCCCATCTACTAACTCCCCTTCTCTGTTTTTAACTGATAAATCCATTTGTTCCCTAGGCTTTCTTAAGTTCTATAACTCACTCCAAATTTTTTTCTTATTTTCATTAAAATTCCTTGACAGTACATCTCCCACTCTATCATCCGCTCTCCTTTTGCACTCTCTCACCACTCTCTTCACCTTTCTTTTACTCTCCATATACTGTACTCTTATAAGAAGAGTAGAATATATATATATATATATATATATATATATATATATATATATATATATATATATATATATATATATATATATATATATATATATATTGCTTGGCTGCATTAACGATGATCTAGCGAATACCATTACGATAAGAGAAGAGAGAGGTGTCAGGTGGAAATATTCCACTGTGTAAGTAAGTGTTGTTCGTATCTTACACCGTACATAATGTCTAAGTGATTCCTTAGATATCACTTATAATTTTAATCATGAACGTGGAGGAGAGAAAACTTCTCAGAGTGTCAATGGTGCTGGACAACCCTCGATCACCAGTTTGCTCATTTTAGGGAGAATATTTGACAAGAGTCTAAAAACACGAACTTTTAGGAAAATTCAGTTAGAAAACTGATAAATGGAAATGTGAAGATTCAAGTGTGTGTGTGTGTGTGTGTGTACTCACCTATTTGTGGTTGCAGGGGTCGAGTCCTAGCTCCTGGCCCCGCCTGTTCACCGGTTGCTACTAGGCCCTCTCTCTCCCCGCTCCATGAGCTTTATCAAACCTCGTCTTAAAACTGTGTATGTTTCCTGCCTCCACTACGTCATTTTCTAGGCTATTCCACTGCCTTACAACTCTATGACTGAAGAAATACTTCCTACTATCTCTCTGACTCATTTGTGTCTTCAACTTCCAATTGTGGCCTCGTGTTTCTGTGTCCCATCCCTGGAACATCCTGTCTTTGTCCACCTTGTCTATTCCACGCAGTATTTTATATGTCGTTATCATGTCTCCCCTGACCCTCCTGTCCTCCAGTGTGGTCAGGCCGATTTCCCTTAATCTTTCCTCATAGGACATTCCCCTTAGCTCCGGAACTAACCTTGTCGCAAACCTTTGTACTTTCTCTAGTTTCTTGACGTGCTTTATCAAGTGCGGATTCCAAACAGGTGCTGCATACTCCAGTATGGGCCTGACATACACGGTGTACAGTGTCTTGAATGATTCCTTACTAAGGTATCGGAATGCTGTTCTCAGGTTTGCCAGGCGCCCATATGCTGCAGCAGTTATCTGATTGATGTGTGCTTCCGGAGACATGCTCGGTGTTATACTCACCCCAAGATCTTTCTCCTTGAGTGAGGTTTGCAGTCTTTGGCCACCTAGCCTATACTCTGTCTGTGGTCTTCTGTGCCCCTCCCCCATCTTCATGACTTTGCATTTGGCAGGATTAAATTCGAGAAGCCATTTGCTGGACCAGGTGTCCAGTCTGTCCAGGTCTCTTTGAAGTCCTGCCTGGTCCTCATCGGATTTAATTCTCCTCATTAACTTCACATCATCTGCAAACAGGGACACTTCTGAGTCTAACCCTTCCGTCATGTCGTTCACATATACCAAAAATAGCACTGGTCCTAGGACCGACCCCTGTGGGACCCCGCTCGTCACAGGTGCCCACTGTGATACATCATTACGTACCATGACTCGTTGTTGCCTCCCTGTCAGGTATTCTGTGTGTGTGTGTGTGTGTGTGTGTGTGTGTGTGTGTGTGTGTGTGTGTGTGTGTGTGTGTGTGTGTGTGTGTGTGTGTACTCACCTAGTTGTACTCACCTAGTTGAGGTTCCGGGGGTCGAGTCCGAGCTCCTGGCCCCGCCTCTTCACTGATCGCTACTAGGTCACTCTCCCTGAGCCGTGAGCTTTATCATACCTCTGCTTAAAGCTATGTATGGATCCTGCCTCCACTACATCGCTTCCCAAACTATTCCACTTACTGACTACTCTGTGGCTGAAGAAATACTTCCTAACATCCCTGTGATTCATCTGTGTCTTCAGCTTCCAACTGTGTCCCCTTGTTACTGTGTCCAATCTCTGGAACATCCTGTCTTTGTCTACCTTGTCAATTCCTCTCAGTATTTTGTATGTCGTTATCATGTCCCCCCTATCTCTCCTGTCCTCCAGTGTCGTCAGGTTGATTTCCCTTAACCTCTCCTCGTAGGACATACCTCTTAGCTCTGGGACTAGTCTTGTTGCAAACCTTTGCACTTTCTCTAGTTTCTTCACGTGCTTGGCTAGGTGTGGGTTCCAAACTGGTGCCGCATACTCCAATATGGGCCTAACATACACGGTGTACAGGGTCCTGAATGATTCCTTATTAAGATGTCGGAATGCTGTTCTGAGGTTTGCTAGGCGCCCATATGCTGCAGCAGTTATTTGGTTGATGTGCGCTTCAGGAGATGTGCCTGGTGTTATACTCACCCCAAGATCTTTTTCCTTGAGTCAGGTTTGTAGTCTCTGACCCCCTAGACTGTACTCCGTCTGCGGCCTTCTTTGCCCTTCCCCAATCTTCATGACTTTGCACTTGGTGGGATTGAACTCCAGGAGCCAATTGCTGGACCAGGTCTGCAGCCTGTCCAGATCCCTTTGTAGTTCTGCCTGGTCTTCGATCGAGTGAATTCTTCTCATCAACTTCACGTCATCTGCAAACAGGGACACCTCAGAGTCTATTCCTTCCGTCATGTCGTTCACAAATACCAGAAACAGCACTGGTCCTAGGACTGACCCCTGCGGGACCCCGCTGGTCACAGGTGCCCACTCTGACACCTCGCCACGTACCATGACTCGCTGCTGTCTTCCTGACAAGTATTCCCTGATCCATTGTAGTGCCTTCCCTGTTATCCCTGCTTGGTCCTCCAGTTTTTGCACCAATCTCTTGTGTGGAACTGTGTCAAACGCCTTCTTGCAGTCCAAGAAAATGCAATCCACCCACCCCTCTCTCTCTTGTCTTACTGCTGTCACCATGTCATAGAACTCCAGTAGGTTTGTGACACAGGATTTCCCGTCCCTGAAACCATGTTGGCTGCTGTTGATGAGATCATTCCTTTCTAGGTGTTCCACCACTCTTCTCCTGATAATCTTCTCCATGATTTTGCATACTATACATGTCAGTGACACTGGTCTGTAGTTTAATGCTTCATGTCTGTCTCCTTTTTTAAAGATTGGGACTACATTTGCTGTCTTCCATGCCTCAGGCAATCTCCCTGTTTCGATAGATGTATTGAATATTGTTGTTAGGGGTACACATAGCGCCTCTGCTCCCTCTCTCAATACCCATGGGGAGATGTTATCTGGCCCCATTGCCTTTGAGGTATCTAGCTCACTCAGAAGCCTCTTCACTTCTTCCTCGGTTGTGTGCACTGTGTCCAGCACTTGGTGGTGTGCCCCACCTCTCCGTCTTTCTGGAGTCCCTTCTGTCTCCTCTGTGAACACTTCTTTGAATCTCTTGTTAAGTTCTTCACATACTTCACGGTCATTTCTTGTTGTCTCTCCTCCTTCCTTCCTTAGCCTGATTACCTGGTCCTTGACTGTTTTCCTCCTGATGTGGCTGTACAACAGTTTCGGGTCAGATTTGGCTTTCGCTGCTATGTCATTTTCATATTGTCTTTGGGCCTCCCTTCTTATCTGTGCATATTCGTTTCTGGCTCTACGACTGTTCTCCTTATTCTCCTGGGTCCTTTGCCTTCTATATTTCTTCCATTCCCTAGCACACTTTGTTTTTGCCTCCCTGCACCTTTGGGTAAACCATGGGCTCATCCTGGCTTTTTCATTAATCCTGTTACCCTTGGGTACAAACCTCTCCTCAGCCTCCTTGCATTTTGTTGCTACATATTCCATCATCTCATTAACTGGCTTCCCTGCCAGTTCTCTGTCCCACTGAACCCCGTTCAGGTAGTTCCTCATTCCTGTGTAGTCCCCTTTCTTGTAGTTTGGCTTCATTCGTCCTGGCCTTCCTCCTTCTCCCTCCACTTGTAGCTCTACTGTGTATTCGAAGCTTAAAACCACATGGTCACTGGCCCCAAGGGGTCTTTCATATGTGATGTCCTCGATATCTGCACTACTCAAGGTGAATACTAAGTCCAGCCTTGCTGGTTCATCCTCTCCTCTCTCTCTTGTAGTGTCCCTTACGTGTTGGCACATGAAGTTTTCCAGTACCACCTCCATCATCTTAGCCCTCCATGTATCTTGGCCCCCATGTGGGTCCAAGTTCTCCCAATCGATCTCCTTGTGGTTAAAGTCACCCATGATCAGGAGCTTTGCCCTGCATGCATGAGCTCTTCTGGCCACTCTAGCCAGTGTGTCAACCATCGCTCTATTGCTCTCGTCGTACTCTTGCCTTGGCCTCCTGCTGTTCTGTGGTGGGTTATACATCACTGCTATTACCACCTTGGGACCTCCAGAGTGAAGTGTTCCCACTATGTAATCACTTTCTTCTCCGCTGTCTCCTCTCTCCAGCTCATCAAAATTCCAGCGATTTTTGATC
>NC_091305.1:35168277-35180777 GCF_038502225.1 Cherax quadricarinatus
CGCGCACGACCACCTGCACCAGTTACAGGTCGCGCACGACCACCTGCACCAGTTACAGGTCGCGCACGACCACTTGCACCAGTTACAGGTCGCGCACGACCACCTGAACCAGTTACAGGTCGCGCACGACCACCTGCACCAGTTACAGGTCGCGCACGACCACTTGCACCAGTTACAGGTCGCGCACGACCACCTGCACCAGCTCTAGATCACCAACGATCACGTGCACCAGCTACAGGTAACCCATGACCACCTACAACAACTACATTTCACTCACGACCATCTGTACCAGCTACAGCTCACTCCACGACCAGCTGCACCACCTACCCACTGTTACACCCTTTTGTTCAGTTTAAGTAGACTGTTTCTACTTATCACAATGGTATACTTTTACATGTTATTTTTTGCTATTTCACTTAATATTATATTCAGGAGTAATTCCATTAGTAGCTAAAATAGATTTACTCGACTTTATAATATTATCTGGTCGTATTACTTAGCTTTGTATATAGGTAGGTTGTTTAATTAGTGTCAACTGCTGGTGCGACCTGGCCAAGCACCAGTAGGTGTTTTGAGCAGTAAAGCTGGTAAAGCCTCATTGAGTGCAGTTCATACCTTCCTCTGGACCAGGAAGGGTCTAGGGGAGTATCCACTTCTAAAACCACCATTCGCCTCCCTAGAAAATCCCAGAAATTTTCGGGAACTCATTGCTAAGACTTACCTCGGTTGGAGAAAGCGGTTAAGAACCTCTTAGAGAAAGTGAAGCCAAGTGAGCAAGCTTCTGTAGTGTAAGAGGGTTTATTGTAAAGTGAACCCTATCATAAGAAATCTATTAATGTGTTCGAGTTTTTAAGCAACGCCTGTGCATGTACATGTACTAATATTTCGTGACTCACTCAGAGCCATTTGTAAATACTTGACCTAGTACTGTGATGTTTTAATGAGGAATGGTAAAAGTATTCTACTCATAGTGTAGCTGTATAGTTCTTGTGGCTTAGCGCTTCTTTTTGATTATAATAATAATAATAATAATAATAATAAAAATAATACTCATAGTGTAAAATATGAGAAGGTGGATTTAAGTGATTATTATGATTATTAATAAATTAAATAGAAACTAAGAAAATTCCTTTTCCTCTCGAAGTGAAGACCCCTAGACGTACTAAGTTTGTTATTTTGTTACGAAAAGCACTATAACCCAGGGACCAACTATGTTCGTAACACCCACGAATACCACACTATCAGTCACCGCCACCCATTTTCAATCCACCACAAAATTAATATACTGCATGTAAGCCTATGTTAGTTATATTTGTGTGTGTGTGTGTGTGTGTGTGTGTGTGTGTGTGTGTGTGTGTGTGTGTGTGTGTGTGTGTGTGTGTGTGTGTGTTAGTTACCATTTGGTCCTAGGCACATGTCGATTAGACACTACGCCTGTTGTATGTGCATGTGCGTGTGTGTGTGTGTGTGTGTGTGTGTGTGTGTGTGTGTGTGTGTGTGTGTGTGTGTGTGTGTGTGTGTGTGTGTGTGTGTGTGTGTGTGTGTGTGTACTCGCCTATTTGTGTCTGCAGGGGTCGAGACATAGCTCCTGGCCGCGCCTCTCCATTGGTCGCTACTAGGTCCTCTCTCCCTGCACAATGAACTTTATCATATCTCGTCTTAAAACTATGTATGGTTCCTGCCTCCACTACATCACTTGCCAAACTATTCCACTTCCTGACAACTCTATGAGTAGAGAAGTACTTCTTAACATCTCTCTGACTCACCTGAGTCTTCAACTTTCAATTGTGACCCTTTGTTTCTGTGTCCCATCTCTGGAACATCCTGTCTCTGTCCACCTTCTCAATTCTTCGAAGTACTTTGTATGTCGTTATCATGTCTCCCCTAACCCTCCTGTCCAAGTTTCGTCAAGCCGATTTCCCTTTACCTTTCTCCATAGGACATTCCCCGATTCCTGGAACTAGCCTTGTTGCAAAACATTTGCACTTTCTCTAATTTCCTGACGTGTTTGACCAGGTGTGGGTTTGAAACTGGTGCCGTATACTCCAGTATGGACCTGACGTACACGGTGTATAGAGTCATGAACGATTCCTTACTGATGTATTGGAACGCTATTCTCAGGTTTGCCAGGCGCCCATATGCTGCAGCACTTACCTGGTTGATGTACGCTTCAGATGTGCTCGGTATTATACTCACCACAACATCCTTCTCATTGAATGAGGTTTGCAATCTTGGGCCACCTATCCTATACTCTGAGGTCTTCTTTGCCCTTCCCCGATCTTCATGACTTTGCAGTTGGCGGGGTTAAATTCGAGGAGCCAGTTGCTGGACCAAGCTTCCACTCTCTCAAGCTTTCGCTCTGTCCAAGTCTCTTTGAAATCCTGTCTGGTCCTCATCTGATTGAATTCTCCTCATTAACTTCACATCATCTGCAAACAGGGACACTTCTGAGTCTATCCCTACCATCATGTCATTCACATATACCAAAAATAGCACTGGTCCTAGGACTGACCCTTGTGAAGCCCCGTTCGTCACAGGCGCCCACTGTGATACCTCGTCACGTTCCATGACTCATTGTTGCCTCCCTGTCATATGTTCTCTGATCCATTGTAGTGCCCGTCCTGTTATACATGCCTGATCCTCTAGCTTTTGCACACACACACACACACACACATATATATATATATATATATATATATATATATATATATATATATATATATATATATATATATATATATATATATATAATATAATATATATAATATATATAATATATATAATATATATATATATATATAGTATATATAACTCTGCGACCAGCCAAGGACTCGAGCCCACGTTGCCCTGGCCCACTTCATGGTGAGTGAAGACACACGACGCTCCATCGCACAGGACCACGCAATCCTACAAGCACCAAGCACCCAGTCAAGCTAGGTGTGTTACCTTGGTCCGAAGACATGTACGGTTGTGTGGGTGTGTCCGAGTTAATTTCATTCTACTCCCTGTTTGGTATACCAGCCCAACAAGCAGTATTTAATATTACTGTAACCACGAATGAGTGGTATTGATTAATAACAACACTGCAACTAGCCAAGGACTCGAACCCATATCATTTCAGCCCGCCTCATGGTGAGCGAAAACACATGATGCTCTAACCCACAGGACCACGCAATCCTACAAGAACCAAACACCCAGCCAAAGCTTGGTGTGTTACCTTGGTCCGAGGACATACGGTGGTGTGGGAGCCTCTAAGCTAATTTCATTCTACTCCCTGTTTGGTGTACTAGCGAAAGTAGCTCAGAGGCACCCAAACCACTGTGTGCTCGGACCAGGGTAACACGCCTAGCTTGGCTGGGTGCTTGGTTTTTGTAGGATTGTGTGGTCCTGTGGGTTACAGCATCATGTGTTTTCGCTCACCATGAGGTGGGCAAAAACAACATGGGTTAGAGTCCTTGGCTAGTCGCAGTGTTGCTACTGATCAATACCACTCATTCGTGGGCACAATAATACAGTGGAACCTCGGTTTTCGTTTGCACTGGTTTTTGTCAAATTCAGTTTTTGACGAAAAAAAGTCGTCAAAATATTGTCACAGTTTTCGTTCATCACCTCGGATTTCGTCCACCGTACCAAACATGTCTGTCTGCCCACACCCGCACAAAGCATCCCATGCATGCATTCTGAGTCAGTCTGGCTTTGTTTCTCGTCCAGCAAACATTACCCTGTGCATTCATACGCATTATTATAATCGAGGGGGAAGCGCTAAACCTGGAGGATTATACAGCGCCTGGGGGGGATGTGGAAGGCATTCAGGCTTAATTCGGGGAACTGGAGCACAGATGCATTCATACGAAACATTTCGTAATAATCCATTGTTTTTTGTGCTTGTCTCAGTGCGACTGCTATATAAGCCACAATGGGGGGCCAAAGAAAGTTCCAAGTGCCGGCCCTTTGATAAAGAAGGCGAGAAACACGATAGGATTCAATTGTGGTAGAGGGTGGTAGTGATGTTGGTAGAGGGTGGTAGTGATGGTGGTAGAGATAACCTCTCCATTCTCTTCCCTCCTTGCCGTCTTCCATGTGCCAACAAGAGTATTCAGTAAAGGGAAAAGTGATTTAAATGTTCATTTATCCACTTCATTAGTGCTTTATATTTATTTCTCATTATTTTCTGTATGTAAAACTATAGTTATTCTGTATAAAATCTATTTTTTGTTAATGTTTTGGCTGTCTGGAACGGATTAGTTGGATTTACATTATGTCTTATGGGAAATATTGCTTCAGTTTTCGTCAAATTCGGTTTTCGTCAGACTCTCTGGAATGAATTAAAGGCAAAAACCGAGGTTCCACTGTGCAGAATAGGTAAAATTGGTCAATTTGCAAGAACTCGTTTAAAATTAAGTCCTTTCTACAATTTTCTCTTATACCTTTAAAAAAAAAATTTTTTTCATTTATGTTAATTAAAAAATAATTTTGAATAAAAAAAAATAAAAACTTACCTAACCTTATTATAATCAGCTCAATTTAATTTAGCCTAATCCAGCTATATCTATTTTAGATAAGTTTACAATAATTTAATAACAAACGCAAAGAAACATTTTTTTCCGTTAGGTTCAGAATGATTTTTGCGAAATTATTGCATGCACAATTTTTCCTTGCCTTATTCGGCAAGAAGAGTGCTGTTATTTAGGCCAATATCGTAAGTTATAGCTATTCGGCAGGACATTACACACACACACACACACACACACACACACACACACACACACACACACACACACACACACACAGTGTTCGTGTTAGATGGAATGGTTTGAGTATCTTAGACACTGTTGATCTCCCGGGATCTTCACGTAGAGTTAAGAGAGAATGGTGCCAAAAACATAAAGCATCGAGCGAGTGGCAGGTTTGTGGGCAATAACTCCCTGTTAATGAAAGAGGTCAGAGGAGAATGGCTACACTGGCTCATCTAACAGGAAAGTCACAGTAACTCAAATAACTATAAGTTACATCAGTAGTATGGAGAAGAAAATCTTTGAATGCACAACACGTCGACCCTGGAGTGAATGGGTTACAGCAGAAGACCAAACTGGGTTTCCCTCCTGCCAAATAAGAACAGGAACTGTGGCTACACTGGACATGTTCTCACTGGAAAAACACTTGATCTAAGAAATCGAGATTTCTTCTACATGCAGATGATAGGGTTAGAATTTGGCATATTTGGGATGTGATGGAATGGGAGATTCACTGCATGAATGTGTAGCCAATAGATCTGCAGCAATGGCATGTCAACATGAACCAGAAAGGAATATTTCCGGCACCTTGTTGAATACATGCAAAGAATAATTCAGGCTGTTTTGGAGGCAAAAGGGGGGCCCCCCAACCCAGTACTAAAAGGGTGTACCTTATAAAGTGACCACTGTGTGTATAACTGCAGTAATTCTTTTCTCTTTCACTATATTACAAAACTGGCTATATTTAACGGTAACAATAAATGGAGAACTCTTGCCATACACCAGATATATGTGTATAAATATAAACAGAACTCCGGCTGCCCAGGACTCTATCCCATGTTTAGGGTACCAGCCTTCACGAGCAGTCTATATATTAGTGAAATCACAAAACAAATCCTCACACCAGGGAAAAACATGCTCAGTACCAGTGAGCACCTGGTGTCTGAAGATTGTTGGTCCAGTGGATAGAGTGATGCATACTTTGTTCAGTTCTCACAGAGCAGGGCATGAGAACCCAGGTATACAGGATTGAGTCCTGGCCAGCCGCTGTTCTGTGAAAGATTCAAAACCACTCGTTTTGTGATTTCATTAATAATAATAATAATAATAATAATAATAATAATATATATATAAATATTTCTTCTTTCGACAACCCGGCCATATCCCACCAAGGCAGGGTGGCCCAAAAAGAAAAACGAAAGCTTCTCTTTTTAAATTTAGTAATTTATACAAAAACAAGAACTACTAAGAAAATAGAAGAAAACCCAGAGGGGTGGGTATATATATGTTTGTAAATGCATGTGTAGTGTTACCTAACCCTAAGCAGAATTAGTAAGACGTATCTGAAACCTTGCATGCATATGAGACAAAAAAAGACCAGCAATCCTACCATCATGTAAATCAATTACAGGTTTCCATTTCACACTCACGTGGCAGAACGGTAGTACCTCCCTGGGCAGTTGTTGTCTACCAACGTACTACCTTATTCTTGCCGAATAAGGCAAGCGAATATTTGTGTATGAAATAATTTCGCAAAAATCATTCTGAACCTAACGAAAAAATAAATTTCATTGTGTTTATTAAATTATTGTAAACTTATCTAAAATGTATTTAGTTGGATTAGGCTACATTAAATTGCGCTTGTTATAATAAGGTTAGGTAAATTTTCTAAGGTCCTTTTAGTACAAAATTGTTAATTTTTACATTTACAAAAATGAACAAACATCTTTAAACGTATGAGAGAAAATTTTAGAAAGTACTTAATTTTAAATGAGTTCTTGCTAATTGACCAGTTTTACCTATTCGGCACGACATTATATATATGTATGACAAGGAAACAACTAGATTTTGTTCCCACCATGGAACTACCATATGGAACACGGCATGAATACACTCCAGATGTATCCAATGTATTCAATACACCACTACCTCGAGTCTACCTGGAGGGCATTCCGGGGATCAACACCCCCGTGGCCCGGTCCACGACCAGGCCACCCGTTGGATCAGGGCCTGATCAACGAGGCTGTTACTGCTGGCCGCACGCAATCCAACGTACGGACCACAGCCCGGCTGATCCGGCACCGTCTTAGGTATCTGTCCAGCTCCCTCTTGAAGACAACCAGGGGTCTTCCCGTTATGCCCCTTATTGCTGGTGGGAGGCTGTTGAACAGTCTTGGGCCCCGGACATTTATTGCGTTTTCTCGTAGTGTACCAGTGACGCCCCTACTTTTCACTTGGGGTATGTTGCACCGCCTGCCAAGTCTTTTGCTTTCGTACGGAGTGATTGCTTTGTGCATATTAGGGACCAGTCCCTCCAGAATCTTCCAGATGTAGATTATGATATATCTCTCTCGCCTGCGCTCTAGTGAGTATAAGTCAAGTACTTCCAGGCGCTCCCATTAGTTAAGGCGTTTGATGGAACTTATACGTGCAGTAAATTATTATTATTATAATCAAAAAGAAGCGCTAAGCCACAAGGGCTACACAGCTACGTGGAGTAAAGGTTCTCTGTACATTCTCTAGCTCTGCAATTTCACCTGCCTTGAATGGGGACGTTAATGTACAACAGTATTCCAGCCTAGAGAGAATAAGTGATTTAAAAAGGATCATCACTGGCTTAGCATCTCTTGTCTTGAATGTTCTCATTATCCATCATATCAGTTTCCTAGCAGATGTGATAGTGGCATTGTTGTGGTCCTTGAAAGTGAGGTTTTCGGACATTACCACACCCAGGTCCTTCACATTACTTTTCCGCTCTATAGTGTGATTGGAGTTTGTATACTCAGTCCTAGTTATTATTTCCTCCAGTTTTCCATAACGGAGTAGTTGGAATTTGTCTTCAATGAACATCATATTGTTCTCTGTTGCCCATTGGAAAACTTGGTTTATATCTTCTTCTAGCTTTGCCGTGTCCTCAATGGATGGCACTCTCAAGCAGATCCTAGTATCGTCTGCAAAAGTTGATACAGTGCTGTGGTTTACATCTCTATGTCTGATATGAGAATAAGGAACAGGATAGGTGCGAGTACTGTGCCTTGTGGGACAAAGCTCTTCACTATGGCATCTGATTTAACTCTGTTTACCACTACTCTCTGTGTGAGATTGGTTAGAAAGTTGAAGATCCATCTGCCTACCTTGCCGGTTATCCCTTTAGCACGCATTTTGTGTACTATTACACCATGGTCGCACTTGTCAAAGGCTTTTGCAAAGTCTGTGTATACATCTGCATTCTGCTTGTTTTCCAGTGCATCTAGGACCATATCATAGTGATCTAGCAGTTGCAAGAGGCAGGAGCGACATGCTCTGAACCCATGTTGCCCTGGGTTGTGCAATTTTTGGGAGTTCAGGTGGTTTGCTATCCTGCTTCTTAGAACTCTTTCAAAGATTTTTATGATGTGGGACGTTAAAGCTATTGGTCAATAGTTCTTAGCTACTGCTTTGCTGCCACCTTTATGGAGTGGGGCTATATCTATTGTTTTTAGTGACTGTGGAATCTCGCCTGTGTCTAAGCTCCTTCTCCATAGCATACTTAGGGCCCGTGAAAGGGGTTTATTGCAGTTTTTAATGAACACAGAGTTCCACGAATCTGGGCCTGGGGCTGAGTGCATGGGCATGTCGTCGATGACTTTCTCAAAGTCTAGTGGAGTTAGGGTTATGTCACAAATCTGGCCTACATTGGCAGGGTTTTGAGGCTCATTCATGCAAAATTTTTTTGGAATGTCTATCTTTAAACTGGTTATTGGCTCGCTGAACACCGAGTCATATTGTGATTGCAGTACCTCGCTCATTTCTTTGTTGTCGTCAGTGTAGGATCCGTCTTGTCTGAGCAGGGGCCCTATACTAGAAGTGGTTTTTGACTTATTTTTGGCATATGAAAAGAAATATTTCGAATTTATTTCAATTTCATTAATCGCTTTTAGCTCCTCTTGTCTCTCCTGGAACCTGTAAGAGTCCTTTAACTTTAGCTCAATATTTTCCACTTCCCTGGTTAGCACTTCCGTGTATCAGATAATCTGGCATTCTTGAGGAGCTCAATGATTCTTCTTCTCCTGTAGAGGGAGCATCTCTTTCTCTTCAGCTTACTTCTTCTTTTCTTTAGTCTTATAGGAATATACCTTGAACATACTTCAGCTACCAGGAGGGTGATCTTTTCGAGGCATTGGTTAGGGTCCATGTAATTTAAGATATCCTCCCAGCATGTTTCATTTAGGGCATAGTTTACCTGATCCCAGATGATGATCTTCTTGTTGAAGTTGAATTTGGTAAAGGTACCCTCATATCTGTATGCATCTTGCCGATCAGGACTCCTGTGCATGCAAGTCTGGACATCGATTAGATTGTGATCAGAATTTGTTTTTGATATTGTTATACTCCTTACCAGAACCTCATTATTTGTGAAAATAAGGTCCAGTGTGTTCTCCAGTCTGGTTGGTTCCACTATCTGCTGACTTAGGGTGTGTTTGTTGCAGAAATTCAGCAGCTCCTGTGTGTGTGACTTTTCATCTGAATTACCTCCAGGGATTATTTCTGCTACAACATTACTTGCTGTATTCTTCCATTTTGTGAGTCTTAGATTGAAGTCAGCAAGCAGCAAGATGTTTGGGGACGGGGCTGGAAAGTTATCCAGACAGGAGTCAATTTTTGACCACTACCACCATCCATATAACCCACACTACCACTATCCATATAACCCACACTACCACCATCCATATAACCCACACTACCACCATCCATATAACCTACACTACCACCATCCATATAACCTACACTACCACCATCCATATAACCCACACTACCACCATTCATATAACCCACACTACCACCATCCATATAACCCACACTACCACCATTCATATAACCCACACTACCACCATTCATATAACCCACACTACCACCCATATAACCCACACTACCAACATCCATATAACCCACACTACCAACATCCATACAGCCCACACTACCAACATCCATACAACCCACACTACCAACATCCATATAACCCACACTACCATTCATATAACCCACACTACCACCATTCATATAACCCACACTACCACCATCCATATAACCCACACTACCACCATCCATATAACCCACACTACCACCATTCATATAACCCACACTACCACCATTCATATAACCCACACTACCACCATTCATATAACCCACACTACTAACATCCATATAACCCACACTACCAACATCCATATAACCCACACTACCACCATCCATATAACCCACACTACCAACATCCATACAACCCACACTACCAACATCCATACAACCCACACTACCAACATCCATATAACCCACAATACCACCATCCATATAACCCACACTACCACCATCCATATAACCCATACTACCACCATACACCATACAGGACCATAACATTGTATCAATCGCATCTGCTAGAAAAATGACAGGATGGATAATGAGAACCTTCAAAACTAGGGATGCCAAGCCCATGATGACACTCTTCAGGTCACTTGTTCTATCTAGGCTGGAGTATGCCCGCCGTCTGCAGTCTCATCAGAGACTGCAGACGGCGGGCATTAAACATCTTCAACACACCCAGAGAAGACACTGCCGAGAAGAGATACATAGTCCTTCCCACCAACTCCATTGCCAAACATGTTTCCAACATCTTTGCCAAAACATCATTCCAAGTATCTACCTCCACAACCACGACCATCAAGGACATCACCAGTAGTAGACAGGACAAGCCTCCATCCTCTGCAGGGGTATACATAATCCCTTGTAATGACTGCAACAAGTTATACGTGGGCGAAACATCAAGGGACCTCCAAACACGTGTTTCAGAACACCAATACGCAAGCAGGTCTGACGACACAAGGAATGCCTGCGTACAACACCGTAATTCACACAACCACTTGATAAACTACAGAAACTCAAGACTTATCGCCACAGAAGACAACACTCAATACCGAAGAATCCTGGAATCATCACTTATTTCTATATCCGACAACTTCAACCAGAATAGTGGCTTCTATAACATAGCTGAACCACTTGCCAAGAAACTTCTTCATCGCTATCCCACATAAGAACACTGTAGAAGGTCTGCTCACAAACTTATCCAATCTCCTTTCCAAGCTACCCAAGTTTTTAGACTCTATAACCCCACTCGGTACATCATCAGATGCAGCATTCTTCACCTGACCTCATCATTCTGAACCGGACTATAAATACTCGCGTTCCTTCCACCCCAGGTAGTTCTGTTTGTGACTTGAAAAAGCCCACTGTGTGGGCGAAACGTAGTCAATAAAGGATCACATTATACTGCATTTGTGTTTATATTTCCATTGTGTCGGTATTTTATACCATTTATTTCCAGCAACAGCCTTGTTGATCAGGCTCTGATCCACCAGGAGGCCTGGTCACAGACCGGGCCGCGGGGGCGTTGACCCCCGGAACTCTCTCCAGGTAAACTCCAGGTAAAACCATTCATATAACCCACACTACCACCATTCATATAACCCACACTACCACCATTCATATAACTCACACTACCAACATCCATATAACCCACACTACCAACATTCATATAACCCACACTACCAACATCCATACAACCCACACTACCAACATCCATATAACCCACAATACCACCATCCATATAACCCACAATACCACTAATGACCTGGACGTGGTGGTAGTAATAACCTGGAGGAACAATTGGTAGTAGTAATGACCTGGAAGAACAAGTGGTAGTAGTAATGACCTGGAAGAACAGGTAATGAAGGTTAACTTCATACAGTTATGCTGGTGTTCCTGGGGCTCACAATCAGTGAATCACGTGGTGAGCAGATAAGAGGTGGACTCAGGAGCCAAGACTCGACCCTTCACAGCTACAGCTAGGTGAGTATATCAATAAACATTGTTATCAATAAAGTAGAGTCGTCATACATCAACGTCACATGCATGCAATATCGGTGCATGATGAAGGTAGAATATGGAACACAGGTGCATGATCAAGGTCGAATGTGGAACACAGGTGCATGATCAAGGTAGAATGTGGAACACAGGTGCATGGCCAAGGTCGAATGTGAAACACAGGTGCATGATCAAGGTAGAATGTGGAACACAGGTGCATGATCAAGGTAGAATGTGGAACACAGGTGCATGATCAATGTCGAATGTGGAACACAGGTGCATGATCAAGGTAGAATGTGGAACACAGGTGCATGATCAAGGTAGAATGTGGAACACAGGTGCATGATCAAAATATAATGCGGAACATAAGTGCATGATCAAGGTAGTATGTAGAGGAGAAATGGATGTTATTGCTGTGATGGAATACATAGATAACATGATGGGAGGAGAGGTAATATAAAAGTAGTGCATAATGATAGTGTGTAAACAAGACAAACTATGGTAAAGTATAATGACAGTGTGTAAACAAGACACACTATGGTAAAATATAATGACAGAATGTCAACTAGATCTTTCCTCCACCTGGGACTTCATCAATTCACTCAGAGAACAACCCAAGACATGTCAATGCCCAGGGGATGGGGGCAGCGGGCTGTGAATGTTTGTGAAGGATAGACAAGGGCTCCTGTGAAGGAGTGAGGTTATGAAGTCACCGTGATTACCTAACCTCATTTACTAAATTAACTACTCACTAGTGACTTCATGATCCCATTTTTCCACCTTAGGACCTCTCTCCACCTTCGTATATTTACCAGTCTTGTTCTCCGGGTAAACTGATGGACGAGGCGTCTTAACAATAATATGTCATAACAC
>NC_091305.1:35183277-35184749 GCF_038502225.1 Cherax quadricarinatus
GGGTAGGTAAGTTTTCTAAGATTCTTTTGGAGCAAAATTAAAAATGTTTACATTAACATTAATGAAAAAAATATATCTTTAAACGTATAAGAGAAAATTTTAGAAATGACTTAATTTTAAATGAGTTCTTGCTAATTGACCAGTTTTACATATTCGGCACGAAATATATATATACATATATATATATATATATATATATATATATATATATATATATATATATATATATATATATATATATATATATATATATATACCGGGAACAATGGGCTAGTAACCCTTTTTCCCTTATACCTTACTAAAAAGAAAAAGAAGAAAACCGTCAAAGTGGGATGTTTGAATGTGCGTGGATGTTGTGCGAATAATAAGAGAGAGATGATTGTGGATGTAATGAAGGAGAAGAAGCTGGATGTCCTGGCTTTAAGTGAAACAAAGCTGAAGGGGGTGGGAGAGTTTCAGTGGGGAGAAATAAATGGGATTATGTCAGGGGTTTCAAATAAAGTTAGAGCTAAAGGAGTAGCAGTAATGTTGAAGGATAGGTTACGGCAGGAAAAGAAGAAATATATAAATTCAAGCATTATGTGGAGTAAAATAAGGGTTGGATTTGAAAAGTAAGTTATAGTAAGCATTTATGTACCTGGAGAAAAGTGTAGAGGAGAGATTTTTGAAAATACTGAGTGCATGGGGAGTTTTGAACCAAGTGAGAGAGTACATGTGGCTGGGGATCTCAATGCTAAAGGGGATAAAAATGTTGTGGAGAGAGTAGTAGATAAATTTGGGGTGCCAGGAGTAAATGAGAATGGGGAGCCTTTAATTAAGGTATGTGTAGAAAGAGGTTTGGTAATAATACATGTTTTATGAAAAAGAGGATAAGTACACAAGGTATGATACAGCACGTACTGAAAGTAGTTTATTAGATTATGTATTGGTGGATAAAAGGTTGATGGGTAGGCTTCAGGATGTACATGTTTATAAAGGGGCAACTGATATATCGGATCATTATTTAGTTATAGCTACAGTTACAGTAAGAGGTAGATGGGACAAAAGGAAAATGGCAACAGCAAGTAAGAGAGAGGTGAAAGTGTATAAACTAAGAGAGGAGGAAGTTAGGGTGAGATATAAGCAACTATTGGCAGAAAGGTGGGCGAGTGCAAGTATGAGTAATGAGAGGGGGGGGTGAAGAGGGTTGGAATAGTTTTAAAAATACAGTATTAGAATCTGGGGCAGAAGTTTGTGGCTATAGGAGGGTGGCTGCAGGAGGAAAGAGGAGTGATTGGTAGAATGATGAAATAGGTAATAAGTTACTAAATGCTGTAGAGAGTTATGAGGATAGTGAGGCTCAGGTTAGGGTGTGTAGGAGAGAGGGAGACTACTTCCCGGTAAAAGTAGGTCTTAGGGATGTGTAATGTCACCATGGTTAATATATTTATAGATGGACTTGTAAAAGAAGTAAATGCTAGGGTGTTTGGGAG
>NC_091305.1:35184849-35232349 GCF_038502225.1 Cherax quadricarinatus
CACTAGATTATATGCGAGTACACTAGCAGGCCAGGAAGATTATTAAAAACAGCTGACCTGTGGTAAGTTTCTGGCGACTTCTGGCACCTTCCTCTATAGGCTTATCCCTTCATTTACAAATTCACCTGTTTTCAAATGACACTCCCAGGTCTTTGACGTTGTTGTTTCGCTCTATTTTGTGGCCAGAATTTGTTTTGTACTCTGATGAAGATTTAATTTCCTCGTGTTTACCATATCTGAGTAATTGAAATTTCTCATCGTTGAGCTTCATATTGTTTTCTGCAGCCCACTGAAAGATTTGGTTTATGTCCGCCTGGAGCCTTGCAGTGTCTGCAATGGAAGACACTGTCATGCAGATTCGGGTGTCATCTGTGGCTGACATCCTTGTCTATGTCAGATATGAGGATGAGGAACAAGATGGGAGCGAGTACTGTGCCTTGTGGAACAGAGCTTTTCACCGTAGCTGCCTCGGACTTTACTCTGTTGACTACTACTCTCTGTGTTCTGTTAGTGAGGAAATTATAGATCCATCGACCGACTTTTCCTGTTATTCCTTTAGCACGCATTTTGTGCGCTATTACGCCATGGTCACACTTGTCGAAGGCTTTTGCAAAGTCTGTATATATTACATCTGCATTCCTTTTGTCTTCTAGTACATCTAGGACCTTGTCGTAGTGATCCAATAGTTGAGACAGACAGAAGCGACCTGTTCTAAACCCATGTTGCCCTGGGTTGTGTAACTGATGGGTTTCTAAATGGATGGTGATCTTGCTTCTTAGGACCCTTTCAAAGATTTTTATGATATGGGATGTTAGTGCTATCGGTCTGTAGTTCTTTGCTGTTGCTTTGCTGCCCCCTTTGTGGAGTAGGGCTATGTCTGTTGTTTTTAGTAACTGTGGGACGACCCTCGTGTCCATGCTCCCTCTCCATAGGATGGTAAAAGCTCGTGATAGGGGCTTCTTGCAGTTCTTGATGAACACGGAGTTCCATGAGTCTGGCCCTGGGGCAGAGTGCATGGGCATGTCATTTATCGCCTGTTGGAAGTCATTTGGCGTCAGGATAACATCGGATAGGCTTGTTAACAAATTCTGTGGCTCTCTCATAAAAAAATCATTTTGATCTTCGACTCTCAGTCTGGTTAGCGGCTTGCTAAAAACTGAGTCATATTGGGACTTGAGTAGCTCACTCATTTCCTTGCTGTCATCTGTGTAGGACCCATCTTGTTTAAGTAGGGGCCCAATACTGGACGTTGTTCTCGACTTTGATTTGGCATAGGAGAAGAAATACTTTGGGTTTCATTCGATTTCATTTATGGCTTTTAGCTCTTCTCGCGATTCCTGACTCCTATAAGATTCCTTTAGCTTAAGTTCGATGCTTGCTATTTCTCTGACCAGTGTCTCCCTACGCATTTCAGATATATTGACCTCTTTTAGCCGCTGTTATTCTTTTCCGTCGCCTCTAAAGGGAGCGCTTGTCTCTTTCTATTTTACATCTACTCCTCCTTTTTCTTAGAGGAATAAGCCTTATGCATACATCGAGTGCCACCAAGTTAATCTGTTCTAGTCTAGGCATAAGTTGGGGCCTGTGTTGCTTAGTGTATCTTCCCAGCTTATATCGGTTAGGACTTGGTTTACTTGGTCCCACTTTATGTTTTTGTTATTGAAGTTGAATTATTAAATACAGTATGGCCATCTATTTACATATAACTACTGTATTTCTGGAAAATATATACAGTATTTTCCACAAATTACATTACCTAATAGAATACTCCATTCTGTTGAATGCACAGTAACTCATCAAATGACCATATGACCTGTCTTTGAAATACCCATTTGTGCTTAATTGTTATTTGTTTACTGTAATTTTTATCACTGAATATATCATTGCTTAGTTAATCTTAAGTTAATTTTAAGCCTGCCCATATTGCTCTGCATACAAGGGGCTTTGGCATGTATACTTAACCACTGTATTTCTTTGTACATCTATGTATCATGTCCAAATTAATAATAAATAAATAAACAAATATCTTCATTATGCACCCCAACACAGTGTGAGTGGTAGTCAAATGATTACAGAGACATACGGTGAATTCAGACTGAAAAATAAATAAAATAAAGTCAAATAGATTTTATTTCTGTAAGGAATGGTTTACAGTTGGTACAGATATGGTGAAATTACTAACATTCTTAATAGAAAGCCCCTGGTTTGGCAGAGCATATTGGGCAGAAATCCTATGCATAAGCAAGTTGCAGTGATAATGAACTATCTAAACAGTCATGATCTGGTTTCAGTCGTAGTAAGTTATTAATGCAGATATGAATTCAATCACAAATGCATTACAGAGTAATATATGCGTAATTTTGAACAATATATTTTAGTAGAGTTAGCCCAGGCAACAGCATAGAAAACATTTGTTTGTAAACACAATGGCTGGGCTGGTGGCTGACTATGGTTCTTCATCTGACGAGGATAAAAGTGACGATGAACTTACTCAACACCTGTAAGTTCAATCATTTATTATATATGAATATGTTTGTGGCGAGAAGCGGGAGAAATGATGTTTTCTGAGAGTTAGCGAGCCTCTTCCTCGCCCGTGTACACCCACCCTGGTAACAACACTCACAATGTTTAACTGCACTAGAAACCTACTTTACTGTGTTTTGTTATATTAACCCATGTCAGTGAATGGCTCTTGATCCAAGGCATAGGAGCTGCTCTCTTCCTTGGATCGAATTCGATTGTCAGGTACTCTATGACCCCTGCCCTTCAAGGTGCTGTATGACCCCTACCCTTCAAGGTGCTGTATGACCCCTACCCTTCAAGGTGCTGTTTGACCCCTACCCTTCAAAGTGCTGTATGACCCTTACCCTTCAAGGTGCTGTATGACCCTTACCCTTCAAGGTGCTGTATGACCCCTACCCTTCAAGGTGCTGTATGACCCCAACCCTTCAAGGTGCTATATGACCCTACCCTTCAAAGTGCTGTATGACCCCTACCCTTCAAGGTGCTATATGACCCTTACCCTTCAAAGTGCTCTATGACCCCTACCCTTCAAGGTGCTGTATGACCCCTACCCTTCAAGGTGCTGTATGACCCTTACCCTTCAAGGTGCTGTATGACCCCTACCCTTCAAGGTGCTGTATGACCCCAACCCTTCAAGGTGCTATATGACCCTACCCTTCAAAGTGCTGTATGACCCCTACCCTTCAAGGTGCTATGTGACCCCATACTCTTCAAGTTGTTGTGTGAACCTTATCCTTCAAAGTGCTGGATAATCCCTATCCTTGAAGGTCCTGTATGGCCCCCTACTCTTTAAAGTATGTAACCCCAACCCTTCAAGGTGTATGATCCCTACCCTTCAATGTATGACTCCTGCTCTTCAAGGTGTATGACTCCTACTCTTCAAGGTGCTGCATAATCCCTATCTTTCAAGGTGCTGTATGGCCCCTACCCTTCTGGGTGTATGACCCCTGCCCTTCAAGGTGTTGCATGATCCCTACCCTTCAATTAACTGTGTGATCCCTACTCTTCAAGGTCCTGTATAACCCCTACCCTTCAAGGTGCTGCATGACCCCTACTCTTCAAGGAACTGCATAAACCCTACTCTTCAAATAACTGCATAATACCTGCCCTTCAAGGTGCTGTGCTGCATGAACTAGCTTTCAGGGTGATGCATGGCCCCCTTGCCCTTCAAGGTGTTGTATGATCCCTTCTCTTCAAGGTACTGCATGACCCCTACTATTCGAGGTGCTGTGTGACCCCAGCCCTTAAAGAAGCAGTATGACCCCTTCCCTTCAAGGTACTGTATGACCCCTACCCTTCAAGGGGGGTACCTGGATGCCATGAACTACTCTTGATCCAGGGAATTGGACTGAATCTCCATTTCTTAGGATCAAACCTGATTACTTCCCACTCTCCAGGCCCTGTATGATCCCTACAGCCTTGGCATTTAATTGTTTATAATTGTTTATTGATGTTTTATGTTTAAATTTAGCATGAAAGAAGCCATCTTAGGAGGTGCTTTGATGTAGGTGAAGGACTTTTGAGCCAAGGAATTGGAGCAAACTTCCTCTTCCTCAGATTAAACTTGATGGCCTCCCCTTTCCCAGGTACTTGAGGTTTATCACTTCTCTATCATTTTATATATCCTCTAATAGTTCTGAATTACCCTCATAGTTTTTTTTCTCCCAGGTTATCCCTTTGCAAATCAAACCATTTCTTATTAACCAAAATTAGATATTTTTTGATATGATTGATATCATTTTATTTTCTAAGAACATGCAGTAGTTACATTAGTTACAATAATAGGTTAACTGTATTTAGTACAGGTCAGCCATCACTAATCCTTCAATCAGTAATCCGGTTCCATCAGTAATCCAGCACTAATTTCGGCTAGCATAATCGCAAATTTTCAGGGTCACCACACTAACCTCCCGCTACTGTTTGAACTGAACAAGTCATTCCAATTTCTTTTTCTCCATTTATTGTTATAACCCACTCACTTTTAGCCCTAGCTATGGTTCAAACAAATAAAAGAAATGCTTCTTGTTGTGTAAAGCACATACACCGTACATTATTCATAAAAGATAAGGTGCTTTGAAGTCACTGTTGGTTGCCCTGAGCTCAGCTCACTCAGATAAGCTGTGACTGGTAAATTTGGGCCTGTATATAAGAGAATAGGTCTGTGTGGTAAGTGTGCACTATATAAAAAAATCCTGCAGCATGCATTGCATAATGAGAAAATACTGTGACCGTGTTTTTGGTGTAAAACAGTGACTTTGTGGTGTATGGTTTTTATGGTTGTATTCTTGTTTTTTGGTCTCATTTGATAGAATGGAAGATATATTACAGAAATAGATATGATTTTGATTGGTTTCACAACAGAAAGTACATACCTTGAAATTGAGCTCAAGTAGTGGAAAAGTTCGATTTTTGCAAAGTTCAATTATTTGCAAAAAAAAAAAAGTACTGTACTTTAATAGATGCTAGAATGCATCTCAGGTGGGCCTGTCAGTGTTTAGTATTCAGTAATGTGTCATGCCTGGTCAGTCAGACATTGATGTGACACCCCTTATATAATTACAGTGAACAAATATTTCCTTGTCCTTTTCCAAATCTAATAATAACATATTACAATTATTTTGTCTCATTGTGATACGTAAATTCACTTTTTTAAGACATAGTTCAACAGTTGTGCATACAGTGGAACCTCAATTATGAAACTTAATCCATTCCAAGAGCTAGTTCAAAATTTGAAAAGTCTGAAAATCGAAGCAATATTTCCCATAAGAAATAATGGAAATACAATTAATCCATTCCAGAAACCCAAAAATATTCACAAAAAAATACATTTTATAGAGATTAATTACAGTTTTACATACACACAACAAATACTATAGTGTTCAATTATGTATATAAATATAAAATAACATTTTTACTTACCTTTATTAAAGATTGGTGATGGCATCTGGCAGATAGGGAGGAGGAGAGAGGGAGTTGGGGTTAGTGTTTGGAAGGAGAATCCCCCTCCATGAGGACTTCAGGTAAAGCCCTCTCTGGGGTTACTTCTCTTCTCTGTCTTTTAATGCCACTAGGACCAGCTTGAGAGTCACTGGACCCATCTCACAAAATAACTGTCCACAGTCCTCTGTTTCTGGCGCCTCTTTAACATTTCCCTAAAATGGGATGTGATTCTGTCACTGAACTGGTTCCAGGAGTTTTCTGTACCAGATCAGCATGCAACTTCCTTGCCTTTTTGCAAATAATTGTCTCTGAAACACTATCACCTGCCATCTCTTTATCCTTGATCCACACCAGCAACAACTTCTCAACCTCTTTAACTATTTGTGGTCTTTTTTTAGTTAGCATATTAACACCTTTCGCAACATCAGCTTCCTTGATTTGTTCTTTCTTTGCCAGGATAGAAGCGATGGTCGACTTGTTTTTCCCATACATCCTGGCAAGCTCAGCAAGTCTCACACCACTCTCATACTTCTGTATTATTTCCTTCTTCACATCTATGGTGTTTCTCACTTTCTTTACCACAGGGGTACCACTAGCAAGTTTCTTTGGGCCCATGGTAGCTTATTTCACAGTCCCACAAGCACTAAACACAATCAAATAATCGTAAAATGTTTGAATGAGAGCGCAGGTTAGTGTTCACTCAAGCATCAACAAAGCCAGACTGGCTCATGGCGCCTGCGCAGAGATGTGGACAGACGGGCTGGCGGACAGGTCCGGTACCCAGCGGTCCGAAAATAGGGGTGCGTTCGATGATAGGGACAAAGTTGGTTTGAAAAAGGGTTCTTTTTTTTGAAACGTTTGATAAGTGATACGTTCGAAATTTGAGGTTCCACTGTACTACGATGTAACTGCTACAATGTAACTACTACTTAGGTTAGGTTCTGTTAGATTATTTTGACTTAGGGCATGTTAGGTTTTTTCTACATTTGTATAACAGAGAACTATCCCCATGGCCAAATTCACTTAATATGTACTGGACAATTTAAATTGTAAATTATCACCAAATCCAGACAAGATCAACATTCACTATTTACTAAACAGATGCATGATATTGTAATGCAAATTTTAGCAAAAATTGAGCATTTAGTAAGACATTATATTAAGAGTTAATGTCTTTTTAACCCTTTGACTGTTTCGGTTGTATAAATACGTCTTACAAGCCAATGTGTTTGACTTACATACATATACAGTGGTCCCCCGGTTCGCGAAGTCATCGGTAACCGATAAATCCGGTATCCGAAGCGTTATATCGCAAAAAATTTGCCTCTGTTGCCGTTACAAAACCCAGTACGCGATACGATTTGTACGATACGTGTCCACATGTGGCCTGAACTGCCCCATGTGTGCCAGTGTTTACAAGCCAGCCAGTGTGCGCGCATCTAAGGATACATTCGGTACATTCCATATTATCCATATCATCACTGTTTCTGGTGCTTGTTTCTGCAAAGTAAGTCACCATGGGCCCCAAGAAAGCTTCTAGTGCCAACCCTTCGAGACCAAGGGTGCTAATGACTATTGAAATGAAGAAAGAGATAATTGCAAAGTATGAAAGTGGAGTGCGTGTGTCGGACCTGGCCAAGTTGTATAGTAAATCCCAATCAACCATCTCTACTATAGTGAGCAGGAAAACGGCAATCAAGGAAGCTGTTCTTGCAAAAGGTGCAACTGTGATTACAAAACAGCGATTGCAAGCGTTAGAAAATGTTGAGAGACTGTTACTGGTGTGGATAAATGAGAAACAGATAGCTGGAGATAGCATCTCTCAAGTGATCATTTGTGAAAAGGCTAGGCAGTTGCATGAGGATTTAATTAGAAAAATGCCTGCAACTAGTGGTGATGTGAATGAATTTAAGGCCAGCAAAGATTAGTTTGAAAGATTTAAGAATCATAGTGGCATACATAGTGTGATTAGGCATGGTGAGGCTGCCAGTTCAGACCACAAAGCGGCTGAAAAATGTGCATGAATTCAAGGAGTACATAGAGGCTGAAGGATTGAAACCTGAACAGATGTTTAATTGTGACGAAACAGGCCTGTTTTGGAAGAAATTGCCAAGCAGGACTTTCATTACTCAGGAGGAAAAGGCACTCCCAGGACATAAGCCTATGAAAGACAGGCTTACTCTGTTGATGTGTGCCAATGCTAGTGGTGATTGCAAAGTGAAGCCTTTATTGGTGTATCACTCAGAAACTCCCAGAGCGTTCAGGCAAAAGAATATCCTCAAGGCTAATTTGTGTGTGCTGTGGAGGGCAAACACTAAGGCATGGGTCACTAGGGACTTTTTCTATGACTGGTTACAGCATGCATTTCCCCCCACTGTGAAAAATTACCTAATTGAAAAGAAATTAGACCTTAAGTGCCTCCTGGTGTTAGACAATGCCCCTGGTCATCCTACAGACTTGTCAGAGCGACGTTGTGGGGACATGAGCTTCATTCAGGTCAAGTTTTTGCCTCCTAATACCGCTCCTCTCCTGCAGCCCATGGACCAGTAGGTCATTTCCTTTCCAACTTCAAGAAACTGTACACAAAAGCTATGTTTGAAAGGTGCTTTGAAGTGACCACAGATACTCTATTGACTCTAAAGGAGTTTTGGAAGGATCACTTTAATATCCTCAATTGTGTAAACCTTATAGGTAAGGCTTCTGAGGGAGTGACTAAGAGGACCTTGAACTCTGCTTGGAAGAAACTGTGGCCACAATGTGTAGACAAAAGGGATTTTGAAGGGTTTGAGGCTAACTCTGGGAATTCTATGCCAATTGAGGAATCCATTGTGGCATTGGGAAAGTCCTTGGGGTTGGAGGTTAGTGGGGAGGATGTGGAAGAGTTGGTGGAGGAGGACAATGACGAACTAACCACTGATGAGCTGCTAGATCATCTTCAACAGCAAGAGGCCAGACCTGAGGAAACAGCTTCGGAGGAGGGGATAGAGAAATTGACGAAGTTGCCTACTTCAAAGATTAAGGAAATGTGTGCAAAGTGGCTTGAAGTGCAAACCTTTTTTGGTGAAAATCACCCTGACACAGCTACTGCAAGCCGTGTTGGCAACCTGTACACTGACAATGTTGTGAACCACTTTAGGAAAGTCATAAAGGAACGAGAGGTACTGGTCTCTATGGACAGATATGTTGTGCGACAGAAGTCCAGTGACTCTCAAGCTGGTCTTAGTGGCATTAAAAGAAGAAGGGAAGTAACCCCAGAAAAGGACTTGCTACCTCAAGTCCTAATGGAGGGGGATTTCCCTTCTAAACATTAAAAACTTCGACACTCTCCCCTCCTCCCATCCCATCAATCATCATCAGATCTTCATTAAAGGTAAGTGTTAATTATTCTTTTGTGTTTATTCTATTATTATTATTGTTATTGTAATTATTCTATTGCATTAAACTTAATATTTCATGTGGTAAAAGTTTTTTTTTCATACTTTTGGGTGTCTTGCACGGATTAATTTGATTTCCATTATTTCTTATGGGGAAAATTGATTCGCTTTCCAATAATTTTGCTTTACGATGAGCTCTCAGGAACGGATTAATAACGTGAACCATGGGTCCACTGTACTCAAAAGTTTTAGCGGCTTCAAATCAAGCAGGAGAAACCTGGTAGGCCCACATGTGAGAGAATGGATCTGTGTGGTTAGTGTGTGCAGTATAAAAAAAATCCTGCAGCACGCAGTGTATAATGAGAAAAAAAAAACTGTGTTTTTGGATTAAAATGCCGACTTTGAGGTGTATTTTCGTATAGTATTTATGGTTGTATTCTTGTTTTCTTGGTCTCATTTGATAGAATGGAAAATATATTGTAGAAATAGAAGTGATTTTGATTGGTATTACTATGAAAAGGATCTTGAAATGGAGCTCAAATTGGCAGAAATGTTTGATTTTTGCCGATGTTCAAGAGTAAACAAATGACGTCATTATCCAATAAATGTCCAACTAGCCATTCTAATACGCAGTCATGAATGGGCTGACATTATTTATACAATTACCATATTGCAGTAGTCTGCATAACAGCAAATCTTCCATTTTTTGTGTGAATCAAATTACAAAATAGAAAGCAAGATATTATAACAGGGGCCTGGAGACGTGATTGATGAACAGAGAAAATGTTATTTTAGTGCCAGGAATGTTTGCATTGTTCATTCTGGACCCTATTTTGAAATTGACATATTTTTTAATTTGCGTGAAATTGGCCAAATTGCCAATTTCTGACCACTTTATTGGGTAGTTGAAATCGGTAAATGGGCGGTTTCTTGTACTCATTCGATAGAACAAATGGAGTTCTAAAGAAATAGCTATGAGTTTGGTCGACTGGAACAATGGAATTGGCCAAAAATAGGGCTCAAACTGGGTGAAATCGCTGATGAGTAAATGTCACCGATGTCGCTAACTTCGCGAGAGCATAATTCCATAAGTTTTCCATCAAATTTCGTACTTTTGGTGTCATTATCATTGGGAAAAGATTCTCTATCATTTCATAAGAAAAAATAACTTTTTTTTTTTTTTCAAATATTTTGCAACACCAGGAGACACTTCAAGATTTGGGGTTGCGACAGTCAAAAGGTTAACTTCCAGATATGATTAAATACTGTACAAAAAAAGAAACATGCTTAATTTATAACTTGGATGTAAAATTATAATGGTAATTTAAGGAGTTGCAGTAGAAATTGTTTCAGGCAAAGATATTAGCACACAATTTTTTTTTAGTTTTTGTTTCCATTCATTAAGAAAGGCTGGTTGGTAGCATCCTCACACACCGAGAGACTGGGATTACTCCCCAGCACAGGTGAAATATAATGCATGTTTCCTTACACTTTCTGCCCACATTCACCTAGCATTATTTAGGTACTTGGATGTTAGTTGACTTGTGCATTGTATCCTGAGGGAGAAGATTAAAGGACCCCAGTGGGAATAAGATGAACAGTTCTTGATGATGCAGTAACTTTGTTGAGTTAGGGGGGGTTAAAAATCCCAACAAAATCTTATCTTAAATTTTTTAATTCATACAGAAAGTTATTCCATATTTTTCTCCCATTTAGGAGGGCCCCGCTTATACAGCAGGTTAGGTTCCAGGCTACTGCTGTAAAGTGAAATACATATAACCTTTTTTCACTTTCAAATGCATATAAAAGCCTGATAAGATGTTTACACTATCATATATTAAGTGAGGAATAGAGCTAGGCCTTAAAAATGCATATACAGTACACACATTACTTATCTTAAAGGATTTTCTTCCTTAGCTTATATTGAGTGGTGAATAAATTTATTGTAGAGAGGATGAATAAATGAAGAATGGGTTTAATTGAAAACACTGCATTAGCAAAACACTAAAGCGAAAGTGCTGTAAGCGGGGTTGTCCTGTATTTGCAATGAGTTTCTATTGAGATTCAGACAACCATGAATATCAAAGCAAGATATTTTTTGAGTGTGATACATGTGTTCTGTTTACTATTTTCAAGTATCTTTAAGCATCAGCATTATCTGTCTTCTGTACCAAGAAGGGTGATGGACTGATTACATCGTCTTCACGTCTCTGCTGCTCCTGCCTACTTTCTGTGCTCGACTGGGGGGGCCTACTGTGTGGGCGAGGCGTTTCATGATGGGGTTGCCTAGCTGTTGCCTGTGTGTCTTGCCTACCAACCAGTTTGAAAATTGCTTATTTGGGCATAAATAAATGCCATTAGGGAAGTATAACCCCCAGGCCAGGCTGTGACAGTAAAAATCTTCAAACCGTTCATAGGTACAGTAACTCAAGAAAACATAATTACTATTGTTTTGAAGTTGTTCTTATCCATCTAATCATTTTCCTCGCAATTGTGATAATGACACTGTTGTTGTCCTTGAAGGTGAGATCCTCTGACATTATCACTCTTAAGTCGTTCACATTAATTTTTCGCTCTATTGTGTGTGGTTAGAATTTCTTATATTGCGTTCTAACTCTTATTTCCTTGAGTTTTCTATTACGGAGTAGCTGGAATTTGTCATTAAATTATCTTATTTTCTGCAGCCCATCGGAAAACTTGGTTTACATCGATCACGGAAAGGAAAATGCAGTAACATTGACAACTGGGACTTCTTCTATGGCAGAAATGACATGTATGCCAGGGATGGGGTTCACTTATCTAGGTTTGGGGTGGGAGCACTGGCAACTGCAGTGGAGAGAGCTGTTAGATCTTTAAACTAGGAATAGTGGTACGGGTTTTGGCGGGAAAACAGTGAAGTCCCAGTGTAGTAATATGAGTACTAGGAGAACTAGTAATAGGCAAAATGAGGTGGATATTGGAAAGCCAGTGGCATTAGGTGACAAAGACAGTAATAGGTTTAGTGGAATAACAGAAAGGAGCAGGAAGGGTAAAGAGAAAGGAGGGTCTTGAAATATATATTACATAAATAGTTGTAGTGCTAGGAATAAGATGGACGAGTTGAGACTAGTTGCTAGTGCAGGTAACATTGATGTACAGTGAACCCCCGGTTCACGTTATTAATCCATTCCTGAGAGCTCATCATAAAGCAAAGTTATCGGAAAGCGAATCAATTTTCCCCATAAGAAATAATGGAAATCAAATTAATCCGTGCAAGACACCCAAAAGTATGAAAAAAAAACTTTTGCCACATGAAATATTAAGTTTAATGCAATAGAAAAATTACAATAACAATAGAATAATCACAATAGAATAAGTGACACTTACCTTTAATGAAGATCTGGTGATGATTGATGGGATGGGAGGAGGGGAGAGTGTCGAAGTTTTTAATGTTTAGAAGGGGAATCCCCCTCCATTAGGACTTGAGGTAGCAAGTCCTTTTCTGGGGTTACTTCCTTTCTTCTTTTAATGCCACTAGGACCAGCTTCAGAGTCACTGGACTTCTGTCACACAACATATCTGTCCTTAGAGGCCTGTACCTCTCGTTCCTTTATGACTTTCCTAAAGTGGTTCACAACATTGTCATTGTACAGGTTGCCAACACGGCTTGCAGTAGCTGTGTCAGGGTGATTTTCATCAAAAAAGGTTTGCACTTCAAGCCACTTTGCACACATTTCCTTAATCTTTGAAGTAGGCAACTTCGTCAATTTCTCTATCCCCTCCTCCGAAGCAGTTTCCTCAGGTCTGGCCTCTTGCTGTTGAAGATGATCTAGCAGCTCATCAGTGGTTAGTTCGTCATTGTCCTCCTCCACCAACTCTTCCACATCCTCCCCACTAACCTCCAACCCCAAGGACTTTCCCAATGCCACAATGGATTCCTCAACTGGCATAGGATTCCCAAGGTTAGCCTCAGACCCTTCAAAATCCCTTTTGTCTACACATTGTGGCCACAGTTTCTTCCAAGCAGAGTTCAAGGTCCTCTTAGTCACTCCCTCCCAAGCCTTACCTATAAGGTTTACACAATTGAGGATATTAAAGTGATCCTTCGAAAACTCCTTTAGAGTCAATAGAGTATCTGTGGTCACTTCAAAGCACCTTTCAAACATAGCATTTGTGTACAGTTTCTTGAAGTTGGAAATGACCTGCTGGTCTATGGGCTGCAGGAGAGAAGTGGTATTAGGAGGCAAAAACTTGACCTTAATGAAGCTCATGTCCCCACAAAGTCGGTCTGACAAGTCTGTAGGATGACCAGGGGCATTGTCTAACACCAGGAGGCACTTAAGATCTAATTTCTTTTCAATTAGGTAATTTTTCACAGTGGGGGGAAATGCATGGTGTAACCAGTCATAGAAAAAGTCCCTAGTGACCCATGCCTTAGTGTTTGCCCTCCACAGCACACACAAATTAGCCTTGAGGATATTCTTTTGCCTGAACGCTCTGGGAGTTTCTGAGTGATACACCAATAAAGGCTTCACTTTGCAATCACCACTAGCATTGGCACACATCAACAGAGTAAGCCTGTCTTTCATAGGCTTATGTCCTGGGAGTGCCTTTTCCTCCTGAGTAATGAAAGTCCTGCTTGGCAATTTCTTCCAAAACAGGCCTGTTTTGTCACAATTAAACATGTGTTCAGGTTTCAATCCTTCAGCCTCTATGTACTCCTTGAATTCGTGCACATATTTTTGAGCCGCTTTGTGGTCTGAACTGGCAGCCTCACCATGCCTAATCACACTGTGTATGCCACTACGATTCTTAAATCTTTCAAACCAACCTTTGCTGGCCTTAAATTCACTCACATCACCACTAGTTGCAGGCATTTTTCTAATTAAATCCTCATGCAACTGCCTAGCCTTTTCACAAATGATCGCTTGAGAGATGCTATCTCCAGCTATCTGTTTTTCATTTATCACACCAGTAACAGTCTCTCAACATTTTCTAAGGCTTGCGATCGCTGTTTTGTAATCACAGTTGCACCTTTTGCAAAAACAGCTTCCTTGATTGCCGTTTTCCTGCTCACTATAGTAGAGATGGTTGATTGGGATTTACTATACAACTTGGCCAGGTCCGACACTCGCACTCCACTTTCATACTTTGCAGTTATCTCTTTATTCATTTCAATAGTCATTAGCACCCTTGGTCTCGAAGGGTTGGCACTAGAAGCTTTCTTGGGGCCCATGGTGACTTACTTTGCAGAAACAAGCACCAGAAACAGTGATGATATGGATAATATGGAATGTACCAAATGTATCCTTAGATGCACGCACACTGGCTGGCTTGTAAACACTGGCACACACGGGGCAGTTCAGGCCACATGTGGACACGTCTCGTACGAATCGTATTGTGTATCGGGTTTTGTAACAGGAACCGAGGCAAATTTTTTGCGATATTCATAAATATTGTAAGCGGATGGATGCTCATAACTATTTAATGATTTTTTTATACATGAGAAGAGTTTTAGCAAGGATTATCTCTATTACAAGGGTTTTAACAATGGTTATCTCTTGTCCTACAGATTGAACAAGACCACCAGCAAGACAGGTGTCAACTACTTTGAATCTTCTTTTGAGCAAGAACGGCAGATCAAAAGAAATAAGAAAGAAGAACCCAGCAGCCCTGTAATTCTTGCAAATCCCCTTCGTGACAATGCAACTCTGTCTCCATATGATGACGATCATTCTGCTTCTGTATTCTTTAATCCATTCCACAAAGCACAAGAGGATAAAAAGATGGTGTTGGAGAAACATGTAAAAATGACAGAAAATCCTAAAGATGTCCTAGAAATCAACGGAAAGAAAATTTGTTGGAATTATAGAAAAGGTCGCTGCAAATTTGGACATAATTGCAAATTTGCACATGATTCAGATATAAGCCAGCCTTATGACTCGAGAGAGACTCAGAACTCCATTACAAACTCGAGTGCAGCATCAGTATCCTTTGGGGAGTTAGGAACCCAGGTGTTAGTAGCAGAACCAACGGTAGATGAAGTAACACTAAAAAAAAAGAAAAAACGTCCAGGTTTGTCGGATAAAATTATTCCAGGTAAAAAGGTACAAAAACTGCACCGCAAACAGCAGGCCAGAGAAACGCCATGGCTTTTGAAGCGATGATTTTTTTTTTTTCAGTCAGTAAAGTGTACCTTTTGTAGGGTAATCAATTTCTTTATTCCAAGTAGGAGCTGGTAAGTGTTTAATAATTAAAATTTGTATTTTTGTAAAATTCTTAATAGACTTCCAGTTCATTGTAATATGCAATATAGTATAAAGCACTGCACTAAGTGTAAAATCAATATTTTTCACAAAGTATTAATAGCACTTGAATTCATTAAACAGTGTGTATCCCTGTTTTTTTATGATGCAATTTCATACCAGAGATATGCAGTACATTGTTATTATTAATATTCAATGTTGTTTATAGTCATTCTCTTATAAAATATAATGGTTATATTCTTCATGAAACAAGAAATGCCATATGCAATTCACAATCACCCAACAATTTGAAAATTTTAAGCAACATTGCAGTTCCTTGTGGCCCATTATGAAATCAGGATGTACCATATACTATGCATAGGTGTACAGTTTTGGAAAATGTAACAATAATTCCCTGTTAAGTAAAAGAACAATTTGTAACAGCAGAAATGCAACAAATTGGCTTGTCCATAATTACACATATGTTAATATTCACAAGAGATAGAGCTTAGAAGTCAGTGAAAGTTTGCATTGTGTAACTAGAATAGAAATGTTTAAAGTAAAAAAAGAATATTTTTCTAGGACAAATGCTCCATTTATTTATTGATGGGTATATATACTAAGAGGTATGTATCTCTCAGAATATATACATACTGAGATTATAGCTTGAATGGGTTTAAAGCATATTGATTACACAAGGGACATTAAGACTGCATGTTATCCGTTCACCATGTCAAGAATACTTTAATTCTTAAAATGGGCTTTACAGTAAAATTTCAGTGATTGTACTGTACAATGAGAGAGACATCTCTCGATGCATATGTCCTGGGCATTGAGAGTTTCTTTTAATCCATCTTTTAGAAATCAGGTTATCCTTGACTGGTGGTATACAGGCAGTATGTAGCCTGAATGAGCCTTATATGGTTAACAGGTTTTAAACCTAATAAACCAACCAACTAATCCCTATATTCATTCTGTTTCATTAATGGCTTGTCATTCCATAATGTAGGAGTCTTTAACCCTCACATTTTTAAGTCTACATTTACAAGATAACACAGTTCACTGTGATGACCACTTTCCAAACAGACTTTTAACAGATTACTTGGTATGCAGTATTATAATTGATAGTGAACTAGCTCATACAGATATTACATGTAGTAATAAAATGCCTTTCTAGTTAGAATGCAAATTTTCAGGTAGTGACAAGGATTGATTAATTTGTCTTATAATGCAGTTTATTAATGAAGTTATTTTTTCAGTTGGTAAAGTCAGCTGGTGTAGCATAGATTTCCATACCTATCATGAGCTATGTATATCATCATTATATTAAGAGTACTGAACTCCATCATTACCTAAAGCATGATATATTTGTACATTTATATGTATCTCAACATTAAATATAACATTCTAATGCTGATACATAATTAATTGCTATATACACTTCTCTCAACTTGTAATTTTATATTTTAACTTGAAAATTTGGATACTTCATGTATACAGTGTTTTTATTATTCATCTATATACATGTATATAATGATTCTCCTAGGCAATGATACGTATTCATTTTTTTTTTTTTTTTGACAGTCAATGTTTATATGGTATTTTAAATATTTATGTTAAAAATGTTCACTTAGTGCATAAAATTTTCCACTGATTTAAGAATTAGCCTTAGCCAGGGTGTGTATAGTTTTTGCTGGAAGGGTCTTGAGAGGTGAAGTGTATATGTCATGTTTATAATAGCCAGAAGTGGTCAAACATGTCAAACTGCCCTGAGAACACACACAGTGATAGATGTACTTTTGTGAACTAATATTCTATACAAATTTTTAATCTTTTATCCAAACTAGTGTAGCAGCTTCAGCTAACCTTGTTAAAAAATATACTGCAATTTAGTTTAAGGCAACTCAAAGTATCGTAGTGCTCTCTTACACAAATGAAATACAATACAGTATATAAAGTTCTTTCTGATCAAAATGATTTTCATAGTGAATCTGTGCTGTTTTAGCAAAATGATCATTGTTTCATAAGACAAAATCATAAACACTTCCTAAAAAGCACTACATATACACAACGCTTCTCCAGTCAAGAGACCAAGAACTAATCACTTTCAGACTGATTTATTGTTACTTTCTTGAGGAACACTCATGTGGCTTCAGGCAGTTCACAAATTCTGAGAATTGATGCAGATACTAGGAGCAGCAGTATCTTAAAAATGCAGAATTTATTATGTAATTTGCCAAATAAAAAAGAATAAGTGACAGTACCATGGCTGGAACAATTGTCAAATAACTTGAACTTGTGAGAGGAAAGTTATGACTGTGTGTCAGTTCATCCTGGACCATTGTCAAGTCACAATTGAGATAAAGCGGGGAAGACCTGAAGAGAGGTCAGGTATGGACAGCAGGAAGGTGGTGGTAGTACTAGTAGTGATATTAGTAGTAATAGTAGCACTAGTAGTAGTAGTTAGTAATACTGTAGTTAGGACTGTAGTAGTAATACAGTGGAACCTCTACTTACGAGTTTAATCCATTCCATGACCTTGCTCGCATCTGGATTTGCTCGTTTGCAGAGTCAGTTTTCCTCATTTAACCCTTTCAGGGTTGGCAGGTCCTCTCCCAAACCTGTTCTCAGGGTCAGTAAAAATTTGAAATTTAAAAAATTATTTTTCATTATGAAAAGATAGTGTTTTTTTTTTTCTAAATTTTGTAGGCTAAACAAAAAAATTTTACCATCAATACTTACCGAGATATGGAGGCGTGAAGTTGACAGAAAATGACCGGCATATGGTAACATCGCTGACTGTCGGTCACCCGGTGTTACTTTATTTTCTTTTTCCGGTACTATTTTCTATTATTTTTTTATTTTTTTTCCAAGTAACTTTTATGGCCTGTGAGACCAATGTGAGCACTATTTTGTAAGTTATTTCTTTTTCTATATTTCACAATAACTGCACAAACACTGTTGTCACTATTTTGTTTACAAAACTTATTTACACAAACGAACAATACAAAATGTTGTTTATTACTATTTTTCTATATTTTATATACACATATACAGTCACAGGACATGTTTTTAGAAGTTCTGCAGCCTGTGGAAGTCTTTGAAACATGGTGTCATGCACAGTGGTGTTTTACACTCCTCACACATAAAACGAGTGTGTCTGCATTGTTGTGGGCGTTTTTTTGTATGTGCACAGACGTAACACCTCTTCTGAGCCTTTTTCTTGAAAGCAGTAGCAGGCAGTTTTACTAGGAAGTGATCACCATGCTTTAGACGAGAAGGTAGTTGTTGATAATTACGTGGGCGACTTTCTATTGCAGGTGCTGTTCCTTGGTACTTGATTATTATTTGTCTGATGACAGACAAACAAAATTCGCCATATGGTGGTTTGTTTCTGGTCCTCATCTTATATATATTATAAGCATTGAGCATGGAAATGTCCAGAATATGGAAAAAGAGTTTTATGTACCACTTATAACTCTTGCGAACACAATCAGCAAACCCAATCTGCATGTCACATTTGTCCACTGAATGCATATTGAGGGTGTAGTCAGTCACAGCTGCAGGTTTTAGAATGGGTTCATTGCTTTCTCTATGCTGCCTGCCAGTGTCTGCCATTTCATTAGGGTGAACTGATGACAACAGTGTGACATCTCGTTTGTCATGCCACCGAAATGCCATGATATCATTGGCAGCAAACGCCTGCACCTCACCTCTAGGAGTACCACCGTCGAACCTGGGCATATGTTTATGATTTGCATGCACTGTGCCACACACATCTGTCATGTTCACTCGCAAGAAATCACTGAGTAAGGGCTTGTGTACCAGTTATCAGTATACGTATAATGTATGTCCCTTACTAAGATATGGTTCCATCATTGTTCTAACCACATCACTGGAGATACCCAATAACTTCCTGGTATCAAGCAATGTATTACTTCCAGTGTACACAATTATATCCAATACAAGACCACTGTAACAATCACAAAGCACAAACAACTTTATACCAAAGTGTTTCCTCTTGATTGGTATGTATTGCTTGAATGAGAGTCTTCCTTTGAACAGAATCAAAGACTCATCAATAACAAGCTTCCTGAAAGGATAAAAATACATATTGAATTTCTGTTTCAGATACACTAACACATTCCTAATCTAATATAACCTGTCATTTCTGTCAGGCCTGGATTTGTCTGAGAAGTGAAGCATATGTAATAGTAGCACAAATTGATTTACTCCTATTATATCACTGAAACCTGGGGTTGCAATCAGGCGGTCTGTTGACCAGTATGATTTCACACTGTGCTTATACACATGTGACATAAGCATTATTGTGACAAACAAAAGATACATCTCAGCCACAGTTGTCTCCTTCCACTGGTGTAGACGTGAGTTTGGTGAAAGTACATGTACAGTGGTCCCTCGTTTTTCGTAATTAATCCGTTCCTGGAGCAGTTACTATAAAAGAAATTTACGATTTGCGAATCAATTTTCCCCATAAGAAATAATGTAAATACAATTAATCCGTTCCTGACACCCAGAAGTATTAAAACAAAAAAATTGTTTACATGAAATATACATATAGTACATAAACAATACAATAAGAACATAAGAACATAAGAACGAAGGAACACTGCAGAAGGCCTACTGGCCCATGCGAGGCATGGAAATGATGAATGAAATATTAACAGCATAACACTTACCTTTACTGGAGATTCTTCTTAGTGTATGGGAGACTGGAGGAGGAGAGAGATTGGATTGTTTACAGTTTGGAAGGGGAATCCCTTTTCAGCAACACCTCAGGTACCAATTGCTTCTCTGGGGTTGCTTCTCTTCTCTGTTTCTTAATGCCACTAGGACCACCTTGAGAGTCACTCTAGTCCTGTCTCGCAAAGTAACTGTGGAGAGAGCTCTGTTTCTGGTGTCTCTTTAACACTTCCCGAAAATGGCCCAAGACTTTGTCACTGTACATATTTCTCACCTTCTTTACCACAGGCTTGGCACTAGGAGCTTTCTTTGGAGCCATGGTAGCTTATTTAGTAATTGCAAGCACTAAAATGAGTGGAATATTATGAGATATTTCATAGGAGCACTTGAGGGGACCTTCACTCACTGGTAAACAATGCCAGACTGGCTGGATAGGGAGGCCGCCCCGTCTCACACCGTGCGTACGCGTCCCGGAAGAACTACTATTCGCGAATCAACCTATGAAAAGCGAGTCCATGTTTATATGAAAATACCCCTATGATTGGCGAAATTTACGATTGCCGAGAACTACGAAAAGCGAGGGACCACTGTATTGTGTTTGCCATGGTGTATTCATAGTACGTATCTGTTGCTTTCCCTGACAATAATTTCCATCAGGGGTTTGTCAAAGAATAACTCGAAACATTCCAGTTCACTGGCATTGTTCCCAAGTGTACAAGATGGTCGTATTCCACTTTGACTTTCATCAAAGTGATGGGGATTGGGAACAAAATTGGCAGCTTCCTGCCAATCCCAGGTGGGGTTTGCTGGTGGGTACTGGATATTGACAGGTTGTTGTGGAGGTTGTGGTTGTGGAGGCTGGTGTGGTGGGTGGGTGGGGGATGGTGGCCTTTGTTGTAGATCAGCTGAGGCAGCGGCATGGGTGGCAGTGTGGGTGGCAGCATGGCCCATTGCTGGTGCCTCATGGCCGGCACCACCACTACTACCACCATGCATGTTTTCCATCCCAATTGCAACACTATCATCTTCATTTTCACTGTCTGTTCCTGTTGTACAGCCACGGGATGTACTCCGAGATGTACTCCTTCCCCTTGGAATAGCATAAGGCACGCTACCAGAGTGCATATACCGTCGTATATACTGACGCTTCACTGGAGAATATTCCACTTCACTATCGCTACTTGAACTGTTTTCAAGAGCTTGTAGTTTATATTCACTATCACTATCATCACCAATGCTCACATCTGGGTCCGGGATTTGGGAAAATAGGAGTTTCCTCCTTGATTCTGGTACAATTGAACGTGAACAAGACGGCCCAGCACCAGAAGTGGAAGGCTGAGGGTCGTCTGGGTTTTCCCTCACTATTACAGGTATTATGGTCATTAGTTTCAGTCACAACCTCATCAAAATCTTGAAGCTCATCTTCACTGGCACTTCCATCTGTATTAGAACTGTCACTGGGGAACAAAAGTGTCCCAATTCGCCGAGGAGTGAGGAGCTTCTTATCGCAAGGCATGGTGTACAAGGTCTACTAAAATGGTGTTCCCACAATGCACCACTGGGTCCCAGAATTTTTTTCTACCATGCACACCGACCACGCAGACCCATTCTCTCACATCTAGGCCTACCAGCTGTTTCTTGCTTAATTTGAAGCCGCTAGAATTTATGTGTACTAGTATGGCACCAACCCTGGCGTGCAAGCCGTACTAGTACAGCACCAACCCTGAAAGGGTTAAATTAATTGAAATGGAATTAATCCTGTGGAATTCCAGGCACGACAAAATACTTCAATAATTTCCCTAGTATCAAATCTACAGCTTATTTATCTACCACAATTCATCTAATATGACATAATAAACAATATAAATCACATAGAAACCTGATATATACTCTAGAATGAGTAAAATATGTCATTCATGTAGTGGTATCAGCGGTGGCGGCCGGCGGACGAGTTTGTCTGGAGACAGGACAAAATACTCCTTGAATAATTTTGCTAATATCTATTCTACAGCTTATTTATCTATCACAATTCATCTAATATGACATAATAAACAATATGAATAACATAGAAGCCTGATATATACACTAGAATGAATAAAATATATTATTATGGGACAGGTGGAGGCGGCCACAACCGCTCCCGCATTGTTGTGGTAATCACTGCCATCTAGTGATGGCCTTTTGAAGCCATCTATTATTATAATTATTATTATATAGTACATTATTATTATACGTGTATTATTATACATATTATATTATTATTATTATACATATTATATTATTATACTATTATTATTACAGTTAACACCTGCATCGGATAATGCCTCGCTTTGGTGTAAAAAAATTGGCTCGGATAACACCTAAAAACTCAGTTAGGAGCTTTCGTCCCGAATGTGTCTGCACAGCGCCCTGAGCGGGCCTGGCCAGTCACCATGTGTACCAGCCAGTGTGCCATTGTTGACAAGCCACTGAGGATGGTTCCATGCGTACATGCAATACATTTTGTATTATTCCATTGTTTTTAGTGCTTGTAACTGCTAAATAAGCCACCATGGGCCCAAAGAAAGCTTCTAGTGCTAACCCTGTGGTAAAAAGGGTAAACTACGACATTCCCCATGTCCGACTAAACCTTTACAAAAATTCAATGTATGTCAAAGGCCCTAAAATCTGGAACACCCTACCTGAGAACTCTAGAACTGCAGACACATTCATCACCTTCAAAACTACCATTAGAAAACATCTTATCTCCCTGATAAACCCCATCAACTAACTACACGAATACCACCTGGTGGTTCACACTTACACTCACTCACCCATTTGACCATAAACAGAAATATTAATCTCAATCTTAAAATAATGAATCCTATGATACTCCAATACTGAAACTATGTACTGTGCCAAAACAAAAGCATTCACATTGCTAAACTCACAAACTAGTATTTAGTCACTTAGCCATAATACCAACTTACCTCATAATTTGTAATATTTTAAAATAAAGAATTAAACTAAGTCTGCCCGAAATGCCTAGCCATGCTAGGCGTTCTAGTGGTACACTCTGTAATCATTATTTAACTACATGTAAACCACACAACAACCAAATTCTGTAAATTCAACATTGTAATCTTTATAGAGAATAAACTTCATAGAGCTGTACTATTGAATTGAAAAAGGAGATACAGATCGGCCATCACTAATCCAGTATCATTGGGACCTGTAGTGTGCCGGATTAGTGAGTTTGCCGGATTACAGAGTGGTTACGTTGGAATACACTTAATTAACCTATCAATAGAGACTTTCTGCTACATCTTCCTCATTTTCATCACTGCTTTCTCCTCTACTGGCTTGCTGCTGTAGATTTACAACCATTTGCACAATTTCTGAGTCAGTATAATGATGAAATTTGAGTCAGTATAATGATTTGAGTTAGTATTATGATGAAATTTAAAATTATGCTAGCCAAAATTAGTGCCGGATTACTGATGGAACTGGATAACTGATTGCCGGATTAGTGATGGCCGACCTGTACAGTAATAGAAAAGTACGAGAGTGGAGTGCGTATCTCGGAGTTGGAAAAGTTATACAACAAACTTCATTCAACCATCACTACTATCTTGTGCAACAAAAAGGCAATCAAGGAAACTGTTGTTGCAAAAGGTGCAAGTGTGATTACAAAACAGAGATCGCAAATACTCGAAGATGTGGAGAGACTGTTGTTGGTGTGGATAAGCGAGAAACAATTATCAGGAGATAGTATTTCTCAGTCAATAATATGTGAAAAGGCAAGGCAGTTGCATGAAAATGCCTCCAAATAGTGGTGCTGTTGATGAAGTTAAGGCCAGCAAAGGCAGGTTTGAGAGATTTAAGAATTGTAGTGGCATACAGTGTGATAAGGCATGGTGAGGCTGCCAGTTCTGACAAAAAAGCAGCTGGAAAATATATACAGGACTTTAAGGAGTACATAGACACTGAAAAATTAAAACCCCAACAAGTGTTTAATTGTGACAAAACAGGCCTGTTTTGGAAGAAAATGCCAAACAGGACCTACATTACTCAGGAGGAAAATGCACTCCCAGGAAACAAACCTATGAAATACAGGCTAACTCTAATGTTGTGTAGTAATGCTAGTGGGGATTGCAAAGTGAAGCCTTTACTCGTGTATCACTCTGAAACTCCTAGAGTGTTCAAGAAAAACAATATCATCAAGACTAAATTGTGTGTGATGTGGAGAGCAAATAGTAAGGCATGGGTCACTAGAGACATGTTTATTGACTGGTTCTATGACGTGTTTGGCCCCACTGTGAAACAGTACCTCCTGGAAAATAAATTGGAACTCAAGTGCCTCCTGGTAATGGACAATGCTCCTGCTCATCCTCACGACTTGCAAGAGCAAATTACGGGGGAGTTGAGCTTCATCAAATTGAAGTTCTTGCCTCCTAATACCACTCTTCTTCTCCAGCCCATGGACCAGCAGGTCATTTCAAATTTCAAAAAACTGTACACCAAAGCAGTGTTTCAAAAGTGCTTTGAAGTGACCTCAGACACTGAATTGACCCTAAGAGAGTTCTGGAAAGATCACTTCAGTATCCTCAGTTGCATAAACCTTATAGGTAAGGCTTAGGAGGGAGTGATTTGCAGGACTTTGAACTGCTTGGAGAAAATTGTGGCCACAATGTGTACAAGAGAAGGATTTTGAAGGGTTTGGGCTGACCCTAAGGATCCTATGCCAGTTGTGGAATCTATTGTGGCATTGAGGAAGTCCATGGGATTGGAGGTTAATGGCTAGAATGTGGAAGCGTTGGTGGAGGACGACGATGAAGAGCTAATCACTACAGAGCTGCAAGAGCTTCAGGTGCAACAGCAACAGACTAAAGCTCAGGGATTTCCTTCAGAGAAGGAGGAAGAAAGACGGAGGAAGTTGCCTTCGTCAAAGATTAAAGAAATGTGTACAATGTTTACAAAGGTGCAAGCATTTATGGATGAATATTATCCTGACACTGCTGTTGCAAGCCGTATTAGTAACTTGTACAATGACACTCTTGTGGCCCATTTTAGGGAAATCTTAAAGGGACACGAGAAACATAGCTCTCTGGACAGATAATTTGTGCGACAGGGGTCCAGTGACTCTCAAGCTGGTCCTAGTGGCATTAAAAAACAAAGAAGGGAGGTAACCCCAGAAAAGGACTTGTTACCTGAAGTCTTTATGGAAGGGGATTCCCCTTCCAAACGAGAACTCCTGCATCATCTGCCCTCCTACCGTCTCATCACTCATCAACAACTCCACAGTAAAGGTAAGTGTCATTTCAGTAATGTTTATTGTGCATGTAACATTGTTTTCTGTGTAGGGAAATGTATATTTCATGTAAAAAAAATTATTTTGTTTAATACTTTTGGGTGTCTGGAACGGATTAATTGGATTTCTATTATTTCTTATGGGGAAAATTAATTCGGTTAAAAGCTAAATCGGTTAAAGCCTAGCTCTCTGGAATGGATTAAAGGCGTTAACTGAGGGTCCACTGTATATGTAGTAATATTACTACAGTATAAATAATTTGTAATTTTTATTCACACAAAAAATAGATTTACTATTATGCAGACTACTGCATTATTGTAATAGTGTATAAATAATGTCAATCCATTCATGACTGCATATTGGAACATCGCCAAAGAATTGAACATTTCTGCTACTTTGAGCTCAATTTCAAGGTACTTTTCATCGTGAAACCAATCAAAATCATATCTATTTCTGTAATATATCTTCCATTCTATCAAATGAGAACAAAAAAACGAGAATACAACCATAAAAACCATACGAAAATACCACTAAGGGGCAGCTAATGGCTGAGAAGTGAGCTCCAGTATTTATGGTCCAATTTCTTTCATTTTTGGTGTACATTAAGAAGCATCTTTCTTTCATAAATTGCCCAAGTTTCAATAAGATAGTCCAACAAACAAGTGAGATCCAGTTCCCCAGATCAAGAGCAAAAGGCCCCTCACCAGTGTCAAGGAACCTCCCTTGAGGCCCTCTCACTTATGGAAATTTCGCTCGCGTATGGAAGCAAAAAACCGACTGAGCGACTGCTCGTATTTGGAAAGACTCGCATGTGGATGCGCTTACAAGTGGAGATTCCACTGTAGTAGTATTAATACTAGTAGTTGTAGTAGTAGAAGTAGAAGAAGTAGTAGTAGTATTAGTAATAGTAGATAAACAGGAGCACTGCAGGAGGTCTACTGGTCCACACTGGAGTATACCCGGAAGAGGTTTCAGGGGTCAATGCCCTCGTGGCCTGGTCCATGCCCAAGCCATGTGGTGGATCAGGGCCTCATCAGCCAGGCTGTTACTGCTGGCCATACGTAAGCTGATGTACGAACCACAACCCAGCTGGTCAGGTACTGACTTTAGGTGCCTGTCCAGATCCCTCTTGAGGACAGCCAAGGGTCTATTGTTAATTCCCCTTATGTATGCTTGGAGGCAATTGAACAGTCATGGGCCCCTGACACTTATTGTGTTGTCTCTTAGCATACTCCTGACACACCTGCTTTTCACTGGGGGATGTTGCATTGCGTGCCAAGTCTTGCTTTCATGGGGAGTGATTTCTGAGTGCAGATTTGGGACTATTCCCTCTAGAATTTTCCAAGTGTATATTATCATGCATCTTTCTCGCCTGCATGCCAGGGAGTACAGATCAAGGGACTTTAACCATTCCCAGTAATTTAGGTGCTTTATAGTACTTGTATATATATGCTGTGAAAGTTCTCTGTATATTCTGTAATTTTGCCTCCCTGGAAAGGGGCTGTTAGTGTATAAGAGATTTGAAAAGAATCTTCATGGGCTTGGGATCTCTTGTTTTAAAGGTTCTCATTATCCATCCTCTCATTTTCCTAGTAGATATGGTAGATACATCGTTGTGATCTGACATTATCATTCCAAGGTCCTTCACATTAGTTTTTCATTCTGTTGTGTGGTTGGAATTTTCTTATATTCCAGTCTAGTTTTTATTTTCTTGAGTTTTCCATAGCAGAGTAATTGAAATTTGTCTTCATTGAACTTCATATTGTTTTCTCCTGCCATGTTGCCCTGGGTTGTGCAATTAATGGGTATTTAAGTGGTTAGTGATCTTGCTTCTCAGAACCCTTTCAAAGATTTTTATGCAAACATTGCTATCTGTCTGTAAAACTTTTGCAGTTGCTTTACTGCCCCCTTTTGGAGTGGGGCTATATCTGTTGTCTTAAGTGACTGTGGGATGACCTCTGTGCAATGCTCCCACTTCATAGAATATTTAAGGCACATGAAAGAGGTTTCTTGTGTTCTTGATGAACACAGAGTTTTATTAGTCTGGGCCTGGGGCAGAGTGCATGAGTATGTCATTTATTGCTTTTTCAAAGTTTTGTGGTGTTAGGATTATTCAGAAATTCTTGAATTTACCAAATCTTGAGTCTCAGTCATAAAAAAGTTCATTGAGTCTTATTAACAGCTCACTAAATGCTGGGTCATATTGGGACTTCAGTATCTCACTCATTTGTTTGCTGTCATCTGTGTTCTCATTAAAACAGGGAGGGGCCCAGTGCTAGATGTGGTTATTGCTTTAGATTTGGCATAAGAATAAAACTACTGTATTTTGAGTTTTTTTCAATTTCATTTATGGCTTTAAGTTCATCCTGTGTTTCTTGGCTCTTGTATTCCTTAAGCTTAAGTTCAATATTTTCTGTTTCTCTGGCCAGTGTCTCAGATACACTGGCCCCATTAAGTGGCTCTGTGATTCTTCGCCTTCGCCTGTAGAGGGAGTGTTTCTTTCTTTCTAGTTTACATCTCTTCTTTTTTCTTAAAGGAATGTGCCTTGAGCATACCTCAAGTCTGCAGAGTTAATTCTTTCTAGGCAGAGGTTTGGATCCATGTTGTTTAGGATATCTTCCCAGGTTGTTTCATTTAGAACATGGTTAATTTGATCTCACTGAATGTTTTTGTTATTGAAGTTGAACTTGGTGAAGTCACCCTCATAATTGATCTTTTTATGCTGGTCAGGAGCCTTGTGCATATACAGTAGGGTCCCACTTTATGGCATTTTGCTTTACGGCATTGTGCTTTACAGTGTTCTGCTAATATGGACATTTCAAATTATAACCAAAACTTGATATACGGCTCCCCCACCTGACTTTTTAATATGGTCACCGTGCCCTCACCCAATTTGTTTACATTCTCTGTGAGTTCTGTGAGTGCTGCGTCTCTCCATTATGTCTGGAAACTTTCCAAAATTTCAAGTGTTTTAAAGTTATTTCATGCTTTATATACAGCCTCTCTTTGCTTAGCAACGTACAGTGGACCCCCGCATACTGCACGCATCGCATACCGTACAATCCACATACCGCTCGCTTTTTTCGCAAAAATTTTGCCTCGCATACTGCCCAGAAACCCGCTCACCGCCCTTCGTCCGAGACGCGTCCAATGTGTGGCCTGAGCCACGCTCACATGTTCCGCCGGTGGCATTGTTTACCAGCCAGCCTCCCCGGTAACATCCAAGCATACAATCGGAACATTTCGTATTATTACAGTGTTTTTGGTGATTTTTTCTGGAAAATAAGTGACCATGGGCCCCAAGAAAGCTTCTAGTGCCAACCCTACAGCAATAAGGGTGAGAATTACTATAGAGATGAAGAAAAAGATCATTGATAAGTATGAAAGTGGTGTGCGTGTCTCCGAGCTGGCCAGGTTGTATAATAAACCCCAATCAACCATCGCTACTATTGGTGGTACAGCTGCTGCTGTACCACCGTCAGCTGCTGCTGCACTGTCAGCTGCTGCTGCACTGTCAGCTGCTGCTGCTGTTGTACCACCGTCAGCTGCTGCTGCTGTTGTACCACCGTCAGCTGCTGCTGCTGCTGTAGCATCGTCTGCTGCTGCTGTAGCATCATCTGCTGCTGCTGTAGCATCGTCTGCTGCTGCTGTAGCATCGTCTGCTGCTGCTGTAGCATCGTCTGCTGCTGCTGTAGCATCGTCTGCTGCTGCTGTAGCATCGTCTGTTGCTGCTGTAGCATCGTCTGTTGCTGCTGTACCACCGTCAGCTGCTGCTGCTGCTGTAGCACCGTTGTTGGTGTGGCTTATTGAGAATACCAAGAAACAATTAACCCCAGAGGATTTTCCACCCAGGATAACCCAAAAAAGTCAGTGTCATCGAAGACTGTCTAACTTATTTTCATTGGGGTCCTTAATCTTGTCTCCCAGGATGCAACCCACACCAGTCGACTAACACCCAGGTGAACAGGGAAAAATGCCTGGAACTAGTGCTCATATTGGTGAATTTAAAGCCAGCAAAGGTTGGTTTGAGAGATTTAAGAATCGTAGTGGCATACACGGTGTGATAAGGCCTGTTCTGGAAGAAAATGCCAAACAGGACCTACAGTACTCAGGAGGAAAAGGCACTCCCAGGACACAGTGTCTCATCAGTCATTGCTGCATCTTCAATAAAGGTAAGTGTCATTTATTCTTCATTTAGTAGAGTAGTACATGCACAATATATATTGTGCATGTACTACTCTACTATTGTGCATGTATCCTTCTCTTTGTGTGTAGGAAAATGTATATTTCATGTGGTAAAATTTTTTTTTTCATACTTTTGGGTGTCTTGCACGGATTAATTTGATTTCCATTATTTCTTATGGGGAAAATTCATTCGCATACCGAACATTTCGCATAACAACCAGCCCTCTTGCACGGATTAAGGTCGCTATGCGGGGGTCCACTGTACTCGTTTACTGACAACTCGGACTTATGATGGGCTCTCTGACCAGCATGCATACCTAAATTATGAAATTATGTATATTAGAACTGATTTCCTCTTTTCTGTACATTACAATATACAGTACACTACTGTATAAACATTTAACCCCTTCAGGGTCCAAGGCCCAAATCTGAAGTGGTGCCCCAGTGTCCAAGAATTTTCAAAAAAAATTTGTTATTTTTTCTTATGAAATGGTAGAGAATCTTTTTGCGAAGGTAATAAAACAAAAAGTACGAAATTTGATGGAAAACTGACGAAATTATGCTCTTGCGAATTTTGATGTGTCAGCGATATTTACGAATCGGCGATTTTGCCGACTTTGACTTCCATTTTAGGCCAATTACATCATTCCAGTCAACCAAATTCTTAGCTATTTTATTAGTATTACTTCTATTCTATCGATTGAGCACAAGAAATCGCCAAGTCAACTGTTTCAACTACAAAATAAAGTGATCGGAAATTGGTAATTTGGCCAATTTAACACAAAATTCAAAATATTCCAATTTCATAATAGCATCCAGAATAAACAATGTAGGCATTCCTGGCACTAAACTAACATTTCCTCGGTTCATTAGTTACGTTTTGAGGCTTTACAAATAAATCCCATTTTTATTTTTTATTTACATAATGAATTTTTATTCACACCAAAAAATAGAAGATTTACTGTTATGCAATATTGTAATAATTGTATAAATATCATCACCACATTTGTGAATGTGTATTAGATCCACCAGCTGGCGTGTATTAGACGTGTGAGGTCGTTTGTTTACTCTTGAACATCGACAAAAATTTAACATTTCCGCTACTTTGAGCTCAGTTTCAAGCCATTTCCAGTGCTAAAACCAATCAAAATCATCTCTATTTCTGTAATATGTCTTCCATTCTATCAAATGAGACCAAGAAATTGCAAATACAACTATAAAAAACATACGAAAAAACACTGCAAAGTTGCTGTTTTAATCGAAAATCTTGGTTTCAGTTTTTTTCCTCTCATTATACACAGTGTGCTGCAGGATTTGTTTTATGTGGTGCACACATACCACATAGATGTATTCTCTCATATCTAGGCCCAAGTGTACCACTCACAGTTTATCAGAGTGAGCTGAGCTCATGACATAGATCTACGGTTTGGACACTGAACGCAAAGCCGTAGAGCTACGGGACGGACCCTGAAAGGGTTAAAAATATACTAAAAATGTTATAAATGGTACAAGGGTGACATTCAAGCAATATCAAAGTATGCTTCTTGTTTAGTGACAAATTCATTTATTGGCGCTGTATTAGGAATGGAACTCTGTCGTTAAGCGAGGAGAGGCTGTATACTCTGATAATTTACTTATGTGTACCTGTATCTAAATAAACTTAACGCACTGTGCTGGTGTGCAGGTACACATTAACCTTTTGACTGTTTTCGTCGTATATATACGTTTTATGAGCCAACGTGTTTGACGTACATACAGTGGACCCTCGACCAACGATATTAATCATTTCCAGAGAGCTTGTCCTTGGCCAAATTTATCGTTAGTCAAATTAATTTTCCCCACGAGAAATAATGGAAATCCAGTTAGCCCATTCCAGACAGTCAAAAGTACAGTGGACCCCCGGTTTACGATATTATTTCATTCCAGAAGTATGTTCAGGTGCCAGTACTGACCGAATTTGTTCCCATTAGGAATATTGTGAATTAGATTAGTCCATTTCAGACCCCCAAACATACACATACAAACGCACTTACATAAATACACTTACATAATTGGTCGTATTGGGAGATGATCGTAAACCGGGGGTCCACTGTATTGAAAAAAAAACTAATTTTTCATGAAATATACATTTCCCTACAAAGAAAACAATGACACATGCACAATAACTACATAAATAAATGCTAAAATGACACTTACCTTTATTGAAGAGTATTGATGAGTGATTAGAGACTGTTTTTCTTGAACACTGGGATTTTCAGAGTAATACCTGAGTAAAGGCTCCATTTTGCAATCCCCACTAGCATTACAACAAAACAAGAAAGTTAGACTGTCTTTCATAGGCTTGTGTCCTGGGAGTGCCTTTTTCTCCTGAGTAATGTAGGTCCTGTTTGGCATTTTCTTCCAGAACAGGCCTGTTTCATCACAATTGAACACTTGTTGGGGGTGGAATTTTTCAGCTTTGCCATGCCTTATCACACTGTCTATGCCACTATGATTCTTAAATCTCTCAAACCAACCTTTGCTGGCCTTAAATTCATCAATATGAGCACTAGTTCCAGGCATTTTTTCCTGTTCACCTGGATGTTAGTCGACTGGTGTGGGTCGCATCCTGGGGGACAAGATTAAGGACCCCAATGGAAATAAGTTAGACAGTCCTCGATGACGCACTGACTTTCTTGGGTTATCCTGGGTGGCTAACCCTCTGGGGTTAATTGTTTCTTGGTAATTGTTTCTCGTTAAGCCACACCAACAACACTCTCTCCACATCTTCGAGTAGTACAGCTGATGGTGGTGCAGCAGCAGCTGACCATGGTACAGCAGCAGCTGACGGTGGTACAGCAGCAGCTGACAGTGGTGCAGCAACAGCTGATGGTGCAGCAGCAGCTGACCGTGGTACGATAGTATTTCAATAGTATTTCTCACCCTTTTTACCACAGGGTTAGTACTAGAAGCTTTCTTTGGGCTCATGGTGGCTTATTTAGCAGTTACAAGCACTAAAAACAATGGAATAATACAAAATGTATCGCATGTATGTGTGGAACCGTCCGCCCTGGCTTGTAAACAATGGCACACTAGCTGAAGGCACACTAGCTGAAGCACTTAGGCTGGATGGACAGGCGGACGTATTCGGGACGAATGTTCTTACCCGAGTTTTTCATCATTGGTCGAGCCAATATTTTTATGCAAAAATGCAGCTGTATAGCCCTTGTGGTTTAGCGCTTCTTTTCGATTATAATAATAATATGCAAAAATGCATCGTTAACCGATTTTATTGTTAGTCGATGCCATCGTTGGTCGAGGGTCCACTGTATACTCAAAAATTCTAGCGGCTTCAAATCAAGCAGGAGAAAGCTAGTAGGCCCACATGTGAGAGAATGGGTCTGTGTGGTCAGTGTGTGCTGTATAAAAAAAAAAATCCTGCTGGACGCAGTGCATAATGGATAAAAAAAAAGACGATGTTTTTGGATTAAAATGCCGATTTTGAGGTGTATTTTTGTATAGTATTTATGGTTGTATTCTTGTTTTCTTAGTCTCATTTGATAGAATGGAAAACATATTATAGAAATAGAAGTGATTTTGATTAGTTTTACTATAAAAAAGATCTTGAAATGGAGCTCAAAGTGGCAGAAATGTTTGATTTTTACAGATGTTCAAGAGTAAACAAGTGACGTCATTGTCCAACAAATTTTCAACTAGCCATTCTGATATACAATCAGGAATGGGTTGATGTTATTTATACAATTATTACAATATTGCAGTAGTCTGCATAACAGTAAATCTTCTATTTTTTGTGTGAATAAAAATTCAAAATAGAAAGCAAGAGTATTTTAACAGGGGGCTGGAGACGTGACTGATGAACAGAGAAAATTTTATTTTAGTGCTAGGAATGTCTGCATTGTTCATTCTGGACCCTATTTTGAAACTGACATATTTTTTAATTTGCATGAAGTTGGCCAAATTGACAATTTCTAACCACTTTATTGGGTAGTTGAAATTGGCAAATGGGCAGTTTTTTGTACTCAATAGAACAAATGGAGTTCTAAAGAAATAGGCATGAGTTTGGTGGACTGGACCACTGGAATTGGCCGAAAGTAGTGCTCAAAGTGGGCAAAATCGCCGATGCCTAAATGCCACCAAGGTTGCTAACTTCGCGAGAGCGTAATTCCATAAATTTTCCATCAAATTTCATACTTTTGGTGTCATTATCATCGGGAAAAGATTTTCTATCATTTCATAAGAAAAAATCCTTTATTTTTTCAAATTTTTGCGACGCAAGGAGACACTTCAGGATCTGGGGTTGCAACAGTCAAAGGGTTAAAATCGCTAAGAGTGTCTTATTAGTCTTGAGGATGCCATATTAATAATAATGATAATTATAATAATATGCAATAATAATCACTCTGAGGCGTATTAAATGTTGTATGTTACGTTAACCCTTTCAGGGTCCAGAGGCGAAATTTCAGTGTGCACCAGGGTCCAAGAATTTTCAAAAAATAATTTTGTTATTTTTTCTTATGAAATGGTAGAGAATCTTTTTCTGAAGGTAATAAAACAAAAAGTATGAAATTTGATGGAAAATTGACGAAATTATGCTCTCGCGAATTTTGATGTGTCGGCGATATTTACGTATCGGTGATTTTGCCAACTTTGACTCCCATTTTAGGGCAATTACAGTATTCCAGTCAACCAAATTCTTAGCTATTTTACTAATATTACTTCTTTTCTATCGATTGAGCACAAGAAATTGCCAAGTCAACTGTTTCAACAACAAAATAAAGTGACTGGAAATTGGTAATTTGGCCAATTTAATGCAAAGTTCAAAAATATTCCAAGTTCAAAATAGGGTCCAAAGTAAACAATGCAGGTATTCCTGGCATTAAACTAACATTTCTTCTGTTCATTAGTTACATTTTCAGGCTTTACAAATGAATTCCATTTTGATTTTTTATTCACATAATGAATTTTTATTCAAACCAAAAAATAAAAGATTTACTGTTATGCAATACTGTAATACTGTAATTGTATAAATAATATCACCACATTTGTGAATGTATATTAGACCCACCAGCTGTCATGTACATGTATTAGACTTGTGAGGTCATTTGTTTACTCTTGAACATCGTCAAAAATTTAACATTTCTCCTACTTTGAGCTCAGTTTCAAGCCATTTCCAGTATTAAAACCAATCAAAATCATCTCTATTTCTGTAGTATATCTTCCATTCTATCAAATGAGACCAAGAAATTGCAAATACAACTATAATAAAGATATGAAAAAGCACTGCAAAGTCGCTGTTTTAATTGAAAATTACGGTCTCATTTTTTTTATCTCTCGTTATGCACTGTGTGCTGCAGAATTTGTGTTATGTGGTGCACACATACCACACAGACGTATTCTCTCATCTAGGCCCAAATTTACTGCTCACAGCTTATCAAAGTGAACTGAGATCATGGCGTAGATCTACAATTTGGACCCTGAACGTAAAGCCGTAGGTATACGGCACGGACCCTGAAAGGGTTAATAGGTCATGTGTGTGTGAATTTTCATCTGAGCTGCCTCCTGGGGTCATCTCTGCTTAACCCTTAACCCTTTGGGGGTTTCGGCCGTACTAGTACGGCTTACGCCCCAGGGTTTTTGACGTACTAGTACGCCTAAATTCTAGTGCCCTCAAATCTAGTGAGAGAAAGCTGGTAGGCCTACATATGAAAGAATGGGTCTATGTGGTCAGTGTGCACAGTATAAAAAAAATCCTGCAGCACACAGTGCGTAATGAGAAAAAAAATACTTTGACTGTGTTTTTGGATTGAAACAGCTACTTTGCACTGTATTTTCGTATGGTATTTATTGTTGTATTTCTACAGAAATTGAGATGATTTTTGACTGGTTTTACAATTAAAAGTACCTTGAAATTGAGCTTTAAGTAGCAGAAATGTTCGATTTTTACCGAACTTCAAAAGTAAACAAATCATGCCTAGCATCCAATACATGTCAACTGGTGAGTCTAATATTCTTTCACAAGTGCGCTGATGTTATTTATATCTATTTTTTGTAAGAATAAAAATTCAAAGTGGAAAGCCAAAGAAATATAAGAGGGGCCTGGGGATGTGACTAACGAACAGAGAACTTGTTATTTTAGTGCCAGGAATGTCTTTCTTGTTTATTCTGGACCCTATTCGGAAATTGGCATCTTTTGAAATTTGTGTGAAATTGGCAAAATTGCTAAATTCTGACCACTTTATTGGATAGTTGAAATCGGTAAATGGGTGATTTCTTGTACTCATTCGATAGAGAAAATGGAGTTCTAGCGAAATAGTTATGATTTTTGTCGGCTAGTACACCGGAATTGGCTGAAAATAGGGCTCAAAGTGGGCAAAATCGCCGATTCGTAAACATCGTCCAGAGCATTAACTTTGCGAGAGCAAAATTCCGTAAGTTTTCTATCATATTTCATACTTTTGGTATCATTATGATTGGGAAGAGATTCTCTATCTTTTCATAAGAAAAATTTTTTTTTTTTTTTTTTTTAAATTTTGGCGACCCTGAGAACAAGTCTCTGAGAGGGCCTGGTGACCCCCAAAGGGTTAAACGGTCCAAACATATATATACGTTCACGTGCGTAGCGCCCCAAACATATATATACACATGTATACGTTTTCTTTGTCATTCATTCAACATTGCCACTATAAGCCTGAGTCACCTACACATGAGAGAATGGGTATGCACACTCACTGTGTGCCATATTAAAATAATTGGGAATGCCTGGGTACCATATGCTCTTTTTTCCTATTAAAAAAAAAAAAATTTCTCAAAAACTATGGGGCGCTACGTGAGTGAACGTATATATACGTTTGGACCGTTTAGGGGTTAAACATTATTTGCTATATTCCTCCATTTTAGGTGTCTTAAGTTGAAATCACCCAGGAACAAGATGTTTGGGGCAGGAGTCAGGAGATTTTGCAGACAGTAGTCAATTTTCAAGAGCTGGTCCTTGAATAGTTGGGAAGTTGTCTAGTGGCTTGTTTACAACCACAATGATAAGGTTTTGGTTTTCAGTCTTTGCTGCCAAAACTTCAACTACATCATTGTGGTGTTTAGTAATTCTGAGCAAATGAGCGACTGTGACATGCAAGCCGACCCCCTTTCCTCCTTGTTGCCTATTTATTCTGTTGCATCTGAATTAAGCTTTATCCTGGGATCCATATATTGTTGTCAAATTGATCCTTTGTGTATGTCTCTGTGAAAGCTGCAAACATTGCATTTGAGTCTGTAAGCAGTCCACTGATGAAAGGTATTTTGTTTGTTGGGTAGGACTAGTTTTTTTTTTTTAACAGGCTAACAAGTGCTATCCTATTGCAGCTTATTTTGAAGCCAAACCCTGTCTAAGGTATACTAACACTTCCTGGGATGCCACCCACGATCACTGGCTAACATCCAGGTACCCACCTACTGCTGGGTGAATAGGGGCAATGAATGTAAGGAAACATGCTCAGCATTTACACTCATGCCAGGGGTCAAACCATAGGCTCTCAGTAATAATAATAATAATAATTATTATTATTATTATTATTATTTCTGCAAGTACATGTACAAGATATACAGGCCTAGCTGACATCATTGACATACTACTATATAGAAAACTCCTTGTTATGCAGAGCATTTCAGGCAGATTTGGTCAGTTTTGTCCCCATTATGCGACCCACACCAGTTGACTAACACCCAGGTACCTATTTTACTGATAGGTGAACATGGACAGCAGGTGCCTTGAGGAAACATGTCCTGATGTTTCCACCCGTATCGGGAATTGACCCCCGGACCTCATTGTGTGAGCTGAGTGCGTTAGCATTCGAGTATGCGAGCTGATGGCTCTATCAACTAAGCCACAGGACACCTAGTGATAGAGTAATGAGAGTAAATTATATCTCCAAGTGGTGGAGGTCAGAGCAACTAACTTAGCACTCTGACATCTGGGCCCATGGGGGGCAGAGGAGCACTTTAATAAGCTTATTAGTCCATGCTAGGAAAGAAAAAGGAAGCAAGAATAGTTAAAGTCAGAAGACGGAAAGGTAAAGGAAATGTAAAAGACAGGCCAAGGGGAAAGAAAAGGAGAGGCAGAGACAAAGATCAAGTCACAAGTGTTCTGAAGATTAGAGCATTTGACAATGTACAGGCATACCTTGCTAATATGGTGCTCGATTTAGAGCGCTTTCATGATATGGTGTTTTTGCAATTATATTCATGCTTATTATTTTCAGCAGTGATATGCTCATTAGTTTAGCGATACAGTACTTGAAAAAAATTTTCTAATTGTTTTTACTTTTTCATCAGTTTTTTAGGCCTAGCACTATTGTGCTTTTTATAAATGATAGTGTAAACATGTTTTTAGACTTACATGCACTGGCAAGTGAAAAAAAAGGCTGTGATTTGCTCTAAAGTGATAATCACTTTATGGCTGTGGTTTAGAACCTAACCCACTGTATTAGTGAGGTATACCTGTGTTGAGAAGGACAGGCATTTGTGTAAACGAAGCCAGGACCAAGATACAAGTTGGGAATGTTGTGTTTTGGGACTGATTTGACAAGACAGCATCTCTGAAGGGTAGATAGTTTTGGCAGAGGACCAGGTAATAGCATGGCTGATATCTCTTAACATGACAGAGAAGAATAGTGTTTGTGTTGGCAAAGTAAACACTGTTTTGTGCTCTTGAAGTCTCACAGATAGAGCATGAGTAGTTTCACCAAAGAATTTGAGAGAGAGAACAGGAGAAGCAGAAAGTGGAGTAGACACCAAAATCACCACTGAGGAGAAGTTTGAACTTCCCTGCTTTTTCTTGTTTGGTTGTGACTTGACAGTGGTAAGGCAGCCCAAAACATAATAAGTTTTTATCCTAGATGCGGGTTATTTGTGAATTGTGCAATTTGTATTTTAATTATCATTGTATGAGGTTGAAAATTTAAAAAAAATGTTTGAGTAGATTTTTCCTATAATTGCAAAATGAATTTTTATGATCATCCTGCTACTGTACATTAAAATACAAGAATGTGACAAATCTAAGTGAAATTGTGATGGATATGTTACATTCAATAGTCAAAGCAATATTTCCTAATTTTTTTCTATAGGTTTAAGGTTTAACTGTATCAGCATGCTCCTGTACAAATTGCCATGTGATATAAGGATTTTGCATGATTATAGTACATGCCTTGTGCTGGTGTTAATACTTAATGTAAAGTAATGTCTTTCACAACATGTGGGCTGATTTTTTTTTAAATAAGTATTGCATATACATTATATTTTGTATATTCATTACATTACAGTATTGTACATACATTATAGTATTGTATATGCATTGCAGTATTGTATATACATTACAGTATTGTATATATATTACATTATTGTAAATGCATTACAGTTTTGTGTAGTATATAACAGTACATATTGCATGTAACATGCAGTTTTGTATATACGGTATAGTATTTTATATACACTACTATTGTATATACATTATGGTATTATATACACTTTATAGTATTGTATATTCATGGCATTGTTGTATATACAGTTCAGCATTGTATAAATGGTGTTACTAATTGAGTTACACATGCAGGTTTCCGAGATTAAAACTTTACTTTGAACACGAGGTTGATATTTTCAAGAGGAAAGAGGATCACTTCCAGCAACAAGTGCCCCCTCAGCCAGGTTGTGATGGCTGAGGTTGCTGGCAGTAACAGTCTAGTTGACTAAGCAGGCAGTGAAGCCTTGCCTGTGGATGGTGTTCCAGAGCAACAGAACTCTTGAGGTTAGTCATAGACTTGAAAGCTAGTGTGAGCATTTCATGACAGACCAGTGTGTTGTAGTTGACTTTTTTTTTTTTAAGAATGATGAATGCTTTATGTTATACTTTTGTATCAAAGCCCTGCTTATCATGTATACATAATTGTATGATAATGAATAACCATGGGAAGGAATATATAGGAAATTGCTTGAGGACAGTTGTCTTCACATCATTAAAAATACAATATGCATAACAACTGAAGATGTGTATATACTGTGAGAAAAATACTCGAGCAGTTTATTTTATTTTACCTCTGTGGCTATCCAGTACCATAATTATCCATCACTTTTTGTTTGGCATCATAATTAACACATACCTAACCTAAATTAATATAACATTATATATACAGTGGACCCTCGACCAACGATGGCATCATCTAACGTTAAATCCGACTAGCGATACATTTTAATGCAAAAATTTTGCCTCGACTAGCGCTAAAAAACTCGACCAACATGATTCGTTCCGTTTGAGACGCGTCCACTTGAGGCCAGTGTTTACAAGCCAGCCAGCCACCGCAGTCCCATCCAAACATACAATCGGAACATTTCATATTATCATAGCATTTTTAGTGATTGCACCTGCAAAATAAGTCACCATGGGCCCCAAGAAAGCTTCTAATGCCAACCCTACAGCAAAAAGGGTGAGAATTACTATGGATATGAAGAAAGAGATCATTGCTAAGTATGAAAGTGGAGTGCATGTCTCCGAGCTGGCCAGGTTGTACACAAAACCCCAATCAACCATCGCTACTATTGTGGCCAAGAAAACGGCAATCAAGGAAGCTGTTCTTGCCAAAGGTGCAACTATGTTTTTGAAACTGAGATCGCAAGTGATAGAAGATGTTGAGAGACTGTTATTGGTGTGGATAAACGAAAAACAGATAGCAGGAGATAGCATCTCTCAAGCGATCATATGTGAAAAAGCTAGGAAGTTGCATGACGATTTAATTAGAAAAATGCCTGTAACTAGTGGTGATGTGAGTGAATTTAAGGCCAGCAAAGGTTGGTTTGAGAGATTTAAGAATCGTAGTGGCATACATAGTGTGATAAGGCATGGTAAGGCTGCCAGTTTGGACCAAAAAGCAGCTGAAAAATATGTGCAGGAATTCAAGGAGTACATAGACAGTGAAGAATTGAAACCTTAACAAGTGTTTAATTGTGACACTGACAATGTTGTGAAACACTTTAGGAATGTCATAAAGGAACGGGAGGTACAGGCCTCTATGGACAGATATGTTGTGCGACAGATATGTTGTGCGACTCAAGCTGGTCCTAGTGGCGTTAAAAGAAGAAGGGAAGTAACCCTGGAAAAGGACTTGACACCTCAAGTCCTAATGGAAGGGGATTCCCCTTCTAAACACTAACACCATCCACACACTCCCCTCCTCCCATCCCATCAATCATCACCAAATCTTCAATAAAGGTAAGTGTCATGTAATTGTACATGTCTTCTTCAGTTTGTGTGTATTAAAATTAATATTTCATGTGGTAAAAATTTTTTTTTTCAATACTTTTGGGTGTCTTGCACGGAATAATTTGATTTCCATTATTTATTATGGGGAAAATTAACTCGACTAACGATAATTTCGATTAACGATGAGCTCTCAGGAACGGATTAATATCGTTGGTCGAGGGTCCACTGTATATATATATATATATATATATATATATATATATATATATATATACATGGTAGTAGGTTGGTAGACAGCAACCACCCAGGGAAGTACTACCGTCCTGCCAGATGACTGTGAAACAAAAACCTGTAATTGTTTTGCATGATGGTAGGATTGCTGGTTTCTTTTTCTGTCTCATAAACACGCTAAGATAACAGGGATATCTTGCTACTCCTACTAACACTTTGGTCACACTTCACAGACACGCACATGCATATATATATATACATACATCTAGGTTTTTCTCCTTTTTCTAAATAGCTCTTGTTCTTTTTTATTTCTTCTATTGTCCATGGGGAAGTGGAAAAGAATCTTTCCTCCGTAAGCCATGCGTGTCGTATGAGGCGACTAAAATGCCGGGAGCAATGGGCTAGTAACCCCTTCTCCTGTATACAATTACTAAAAAAGAGAAGAAGAAAAACTTTATAAAACTGGGTTGCTTAAATGTGCGTGGATGTAGTGCGGATGACAAGAAACAGATGATTGTTGATGTTATGAATGAAAAGAAGTTGGATGTCCTGGCCCTAAGCGAAACAAAGCTGAAGGGGGTAGGAGAGTTTCAGTGGGGGGAAATAAATGGGATTAAATCTGGAGTATCTGAGAGAGTTAGAGCAAAGGAAGGGGTAGCAGTAATGTTAAATGATCAGTTATGGAAGGAGAAAAGAGAATATGAATGTGTAAATTCAAGAATTATGTGGATTAAAGTAAAGGTTGGATGCGAGAAGTGGGTCATAATAAGCGTGTATGCACCTGGAGAAGAGAGGAATGCAGAGGAGAGAGAGAGATTTTGGGAGATGTTAAGTGAATGTATAGGAGCCTTTGAACCAAGTGAGAGAGTAATTGTGGTAGGGGACTTGAATGCTAAAGTAGGAGAAACTTTTAGAGAGGGTGTGGTAGGTAAGTTTGGGGTGCCAGGTGTAAATGATAATGGGAGCCCTTTGATTGAACTTTGTATAGAAAGGGGTTTAGTTATAGGTAATACATATTTTAAGAAAAAGAGGATAAATAAGTATACACGATATGATGTAGGGCGAAATGACAGTAGTTTGTTGGATTATGTATTGGTAGATAAAAGACTGTTGAGTAGACTTCAGGATGTACATGTTTATAGAGGGGCCACAGATATATCAGATCACTTTCTAGTTGTAGCTACACTGAGAGTAAAAGATAGATGGGATACAAGGAGAATAGAAGCATCAGGGAAGAGAGAGGTGAAGGTTTATAAACTAAAAGAGGAGGCAGTTAGGGTAAGATATAAACAGCTATTGGAGGATAGATGGGCTAATGAGAGCATAGGCAATGGGGTCGAAGAGGTATGGGGTAGGTTTAAAAATGTAGTGTTAGAGTGTTCAGCAGAAGTTTGTGGTTACAGGAAAGTGGGTGCAGGAGGGAAGAGGAGCGATTGGTGGAATGATGATGTAAAGAGAGTAGTAAGGGAGAAAAAGTTAGCATATGAGAAGTTTTTACAAAGTAGAAGTGATGCAAGGAGGGAAGAGTATATGGAGAAAAAGAGAGAGGTTAAGAGAGTGGTGAAGCAATGTAAAAAGAGAGCAAATGAGAGAGTGGGTGAGATGTTATCAACAAATTTTGTTGAAAATAAGAAAAAGTTTTGGAGTGAGATTAACAAGTTAAGAAAGCCTAGAGAACAAATGGATTTGTCAGTTAAAAATAGGAGAGGAGAGTTATTAAATGGAGAGTTAGAGGTATTGGGAAGATGGAAGGAATATTTTGAGGAATTGTTAAATGTTGATGAAGATAGGGAAGCTGTGATTTCGTGTATAGGGCAAGGAGGAATAACATCTTGTAGGAGTGAGGAAGAGCCAGTTGTGAGTGTGGGGGAAGTTCGTGAGGCAGTAGGTAAAATGAAAGGGGGTAAAGCAGCCGGGATTGATGGGATAAAGATAGAAATGTTAAAAGCAGGTGGGGATATAGTTTTGGAGTGGTTGGTGCAATTGTTTAATAAATGTATGGAAGAGGGTAAGGTACCTAGGGATTGGCAGAGAGCATGCATAGTTCCTTTGTATAAAGGCAAGGGGGATAAAAGAGAGTGCAAAAATTATAGGGGGATAAGTCTGTTGAGTGTACCTGGTAAAGTGTATGGTAGAGTTATAATTGAAAGAATTAAGAGTAAGACGGAGAATAGGATAGCAGATGAACAAGGAGGCTTTAGGAAAGGTAGGGGGTGTGTGGACCAGGTGTTTACAGTGAAACATATAAGTGAACAGTATTTAGATAAGGCTAAAGAGGTCTTTGTGGCATTTATGGATTTGGAAAAGGCGTATGACAGGGTGGATAGGGGGGCAATGTGGCAGATGTTGCAAGTGTATGGTGTAGGAGGTAGGTTACTGAAAGCAGTGAAGAGTTTTTACGAGGATAGTGAGGCTCAAGTTAGAGTATGTAGGAAAGAGGGAAATTTTTTCCCAGTAAAAGTAGGCCTTAGACAAGGATGTGTGATGTCACCGTGGTTGTTTAATATATTTATAGATGGGGTTGTAAGAGAAGTAAATGCGAGGGTCTTGGCAAGAGGCGTGGAGTTAAAAGATAAAGAATCACACACAAAGTGGGAGTTGTCACAGCTGCTCTTTGCTGATGACACTGTGCTCTTGGGAGATTCTGAAGAGAAGTTGCAGAGATTGGTGGATGAATTTGGTAGGGTGTGCAAAAGAAGAAAATTAAAGGTGAATACAGGAAAGAGTAAGGTTATGAGGATAACAAAAAGATTAGGTGATGAAAGATTGAATATCAGATTGGAGGGAGAGAGTATGGAGGAGGTGAACGTATTCAGATATTTGGGAGTGGACGTGTCAGCGGATGGGTCTATGAAAGATGAGGTGAATCATAGAATTGATGAGGGAAAAAGAGTGAGTGGTGCACTTAGGAGTCTGTGGAGACAAAGAACTTTGTCCTTGGAGGCAAAGAGGGGAATGTATGAGAGTATAGTTTTACCAACGCTCTTATATGGGTGTGAAGCGTGGGTGATGAATGTTGCAGCGAGGAGAAGGCTGGAGGCAGTGGAGATGTCATGTCTGAGGGCAATGTGTGGTGTGAATATAATGCAGAGAATTCGTAGTTTGGAAGTTAGGAGGAGGTGCGGGATTACCAAAACTGTTGTCCAGAGGGCTGAGGAAGGGTTGTTGAGGTGGTTCGGACATGTAGAGAGAATGGAGCGAAACAGAATGACTTCAAGAGTGTATCAGTCTGTAGTGGAAGGAAGGCGGGGTAGGGGTCGGCCTAGGAAGGGTTGGAGGGAGGGGGTAAAGGAGGTTTTGTGTGCGAGGGGCTTGGACTTCCAGCAGGCATGCTTGAGCGTGTTTGATAGGAGTGAATGGAGACAAATGGTTTTTAATACTTGACGTGCTGTTGGAGTGTGAGCAAAGTAACATTTATGAAGGGATTCAGGGAAACCGGCAGGCCGGACTTGAGTCCTGGAGATGGGAAGTACAGTGCCTGCACTCTGAAGGAGGGGTGTTAATGTTGCAGTTTAAAAACTGTAGTGTAAAGCACCCTTCTGGCAAGACAGTGATGGAGTGAATGATGGTGAAAGTTTTTCTTTTTCGGGCCACCCTGCCTTGGTGGGAATCGGCCGGTGTGATAATAATAATAATAAAATAATATATATATATATATATATATATATATATTTTCAACAAGTCGGCCATCTCCCACCGAGGCAGGGTGACCCAAAAAAGAAAGAAAATCCCCAAAAAGAAAATACTTTCATCATCATTCAACACTTTCACCACACTCACACATTATCACTGCTTTTGCAGAGGTGCTCAGAATACAACAGCTTAGAAGCATATACGTATAAAGATACACAACATATCCCTCCAAACTGCCAATATCCCAAACCCCTCCTTTAAAGTGCAGGCATTGTACTTCCCATTTCCAGGACTCAAGTCCGACTATATGAAAATAACCGGTTTCCCTGAATCCCTTCACTAAATATTACCCTGCTCACACTCCAACAGATCGTCAGGTCCCAAGTATCATTCGTCTCCATTCACTCCTATCTAACACGCTCATGCACGCTTGCTGGAAGTCCAAGCCCCTTGCCCACAAAACCTCCTTTACCCCCTCTTTCCAACCCTTTCGAGGACGACCCCTACCCCTCCTTCTTTCCCCTATAGATTTATATGCTTTCCATGTCATTCTACTTTGATCCATTCTCTCTAAATGACCAAACCACCTCAACAAACTCTCTTCTGCCCTCTGACTAATGCTTTTATTAACTCTACACCTTCTCCTAATTTCCACACTCCGAATTTTCTGCATAATATTTACACCACACATTGCCCTTAGACAGGACATCTCCACTGCCTCCAACCATCTCCTCGCTGCTGCATTTACCACCCAAGCTTCACATCCATATAAGAGTGTTGGTACTACTATATTTAAATACATTCCCTTCTTTGCCTCCATAGATAACGTTTTTTGACTCCACACATACCTCAATGCACCACTCACCTTTTTTCCCTCATCAATTATATGATTAACCTCATCCTTCATAAATCCATCCGCCGACACTTCAACTCCCAAGTATCTGAAAACATTCACTTCTTCCATACTCCTCCTCCCCAATTTGATATCCAATTTTTCTTTATCTAAATAATTTGATACCCTCATCACCTTACTCTTTTCTATGTTCACTTTCAACTTTCTACCTTTACACACATTCTCAAACTCATCCACTAACCTTTGCAATTTTTCTTTAGAATCTCCCATAAGCACAGTATCATCAGCAAAAAGTAGCTGTGTCAATTCCCATTTTGAATTTGATTCCCCATAATTTAATCCCACCCCTCTCCCGAACACCCTAGCATTTACTTCTTTTACAACCCCATCTATAAATATATTAAACAACCATGGTGACATTACACATCCCTGTCTAAAACCTACTTTTACCGGGAAGTATTCTCCCTCTCTTCTACATACCCTAACCTGAGCCTCACTATCCTCATAAAAGCTCTTTACAGCATTTAGTAACTTACCACCTATTCCATATACTTGCAACATCTGCCACATTGCTCCTCTATCCACTCTATCATATGCCTTTTCTAAATCCATAAATGCAATAAAAACTCCCCTACCTTTATCTAAATACTGTTCACATATATGCTTCAATGTAAACACTTGATCTACACATCCCCTACCCACTCTGAAGCCTCCTTGCTCTTCCCCAATTCTACATTCTGTCTTACCTCTAATTCTTTCAATTATAACCCTACCGTATACTTTTACTGGTATACTCAGTAAACTTATTCCTCTATACTTTTTACAATCTCTTTTGTCCCCTTTCCCTTTATATAAAGGGACTGTACATGCTCTCCGCCAATCCCTAGGTTCCTTCCCCTCTTTCATACATTTATTAAACAAAAGTACCAACCACTCCAACACTATATCCCCCCTGCTTTTAACATTTCTGTCATGATCCCATCAGTTCCAGCTGCTTTACCCCCTTTCATTCTACATAATGCCTCACGTACCTCCACCACACTTACATTCTGCTCTTCTTCACTCCTAAAAGATGGTATACCTCCCTGGCCAGTGCATGAAATTACCGCCTCCCTTTCTTCCTCAACATTTAAAAGTTCCTCAAAATATTCTCGCCATCTACCTAATACCTCCCTCTCTCCATCTACTAACTCCCCTACTCTGTTTTTAACTGACAAATCCATACTTTCCCTAGGCTTTCTTAACTTGTTTAACTCCAAAAATTTTTCTTATTTTCATTAAAATTTCTTGACAGTGCCTCTCCCACTCTTTCATCTGCTCTCCTTTTGCACTCTCTCACCACTCTCTTCACCTTTCTTTTACTCTCCATATACTCTGCTCTTCTTATAACACTTCTGCTTTGTAAAAATCTCTTGTAAGCTACCTTTTTCTCTTTTATCACACCCTTTACTTCATCATTCCACCAATCACTCCTCTTTCCTCCTCCTCCCACCCTCCTATAACCACAAACTTCTGCCCCACATTCTAATACTGCATTTTTAAAACTATTCCAACCCTCTTCAACCCCCCCCACTACTCATCTCTGCTCTAGCCCACCTTTCTGCCAATAGTCGCTTATATCTCGCCCGAACTTCCTCCTCCCTTAGTTTATACACTTTCACCTCCCGCTTACTTGTTGTTGCCACCTTCCTCTTTTCCCATCTACCTCTTACTCTAACTGTAGCTACAACTAAATAATGATCCGATATATCAATTGCCCCTCTATAAACATGTACATCCTGGAGCCTACCCATCAACCTTTTATCCACCAATACATAATCTAACAAACTACTTTCATTACGTGCTACATCATACCTTGTATATTTATTTATCCTCTTTTTCATAAAATATGTATTACTTATTACCAAATTTCTTTCTACACATAGCTCAATTAAAGGCTCCCCATTTACATTTACCCCTGGCACCCCAAATTTACCTACTACTCCTTCCATAACATTTTTACCCACTTTAGCATTGAAATCCCCAACCACCATTACTCTCACACTTGATTCAAAACTCCCAATGCATTCACTCAACATTTCCCAGAATCTCTCTCTCTCCTCTACACTTCTCTCTTCTCCAGGTGCATACACGCTTACTATAACCCACTTTTCACAACCAATCTTTATTTTACTCCACATAATCCTTGAATTTATACATTTGTAGTCCCTCTTTTCCTGCCATAGCTTATCCTTCAACATTATTGCTACTCCTTCTTTAGCTCTAACTCTATTTGAAACCCCTGACCTAATCCCATTTATT
>NC_091305.1:35234849-35249849 GCF_038502225.1 Cherax quadricarinatus
TAATTTTCTCCATAAGAAATAATGGAAATCAAATTAATCTGTGCAAGACACCCAAAAGTATTGAAAAAAAAAATTTTTACCACATGAAATATTAATTTTAATACACACAAACTGAAGATTACATGCACAGTTACATGACACTTACCTTTATTGAAGATCTGGTGATGATTGATGGGATGGGAGGAGGGGAGAGGTGTTAGTGTTTAGAAGGGGAATCCCCTTCCATTAGCACTTGAGGCAGCAAGTCTTTTTCTGGGGTTTCTTCCCTTGTTCTTTTAATGCCACTAGGACCAGCTTGAGAGTCACTGGACTTCTGTCGCACAACATATCTGTCCATAGAGGCCTGTACCTCTCGTTCCTTTATGACTTTCCTAAAGTGGTTCACAACAGTGTCAGTGTAATAGTCACCAGCACGGCTTGCAGTAGCTGTGTCAGGGTGATTTTCATCAAAAAAGGTTTGCACTTCAAGCCACTTTGCACACATTTCCTTTATCTTAGAAGTAGGCAACTTCTTCAATTTCTCTCTCCCCTCCTCCGAAGCAGTTTCCTCAGGTGTGCCCTCTTGCTGTTGAAGATGATCTAGCAGCTCATCAGTGGTTAGTTCTTCACTGTCCTCCACCACCAACTCTTCCACATCCTCCCCACTAACCTCCAACCCGAAGGACTTCCCCAATGCCACAATGGATTCCTCAACTGGCATAGGATTCTCAGGGTTAGCCTCAAACCCTTCAAAATCCCTTTTGTCTACACATTCTGGCCACAGTTTTTTCCAAGCAGAGTTCAATGTCCTCTTAGTCACTTCCTCCCAAGCCTTACCTATAATGTTTACACAATTGAAGATGGTAAAATGATCTTTCCAAAACTCTCTTAGAGTCAGTTGAGTTTCTGAGGTCACTACAAAGCACCTTTCAAACATAGCTTTTGTGTACAGTTTCCTGAAGTTGGAAATAACCTGCTGGTCCATGGGCTGCAGGAGAGGAGTGGTATTAGGAGGCAAAAACTTCACCTTAATGAAGCTCATGTCCCTAGAAAGTCGCTCTGCCAAGTCTGAAGGATGACCAGGAGCATTGTCTAATACCAGGAGGCACTTAAGGTCTAATTTCTTTTCAATTAGGTAATTTTTCACATTGGGGGCAAATGCATGATGTAACCAGTCATAGAAAAAGTCCCTAGTGACCCATGCCTTACTGTTTGCCCTCCACAGCACACACAAATTAGCCTTGAGGACATTGTTTTTCCTGAACACACTGGGAGTTTCAGAGTGATACACCAATAAAGGCTTCACTTTGCAATCACCACTAGCATTGGCACACATCAACAGAGTAAGCCTGTCTTTCATAGGCTTATGTCCTGGGAGTGCCTTTTCCTCCTGAGTAATGTACGTCCTGCTTGGCATTTTCTTCCAAAACAGGCCTGTTTCATCACAATTAAACACTTGTTCAGGTTTCAGTCCTTCACTGTCTATGTACTCCTTGAAGTCCTGCACATATTTTTCAGCCGATTTGTGGTCCGAACTGGCAGCCTCACCATGCCTTATCACGCTATGAATGCCACTACGCTTCTTAAATCTCTCAAACCAACCTTTGCTGGCCTTAAATTCACTCACATCACTAGTTGCTGGCATTTTTCTAATTAAATCGTCATGCAACTTCCTAGCCTTTTCACATATGATCGCTTGAGAGATGCTGTCTCCTGCTATCTGTTTCTCGTTTATCCACACCAATAAAAGTCTCTCAACATCTTCTATCACTTGCGATCTCAGTTTCGAAAACATAGTTGCACCTTTGGCAAGAACAGCTTCCTTGATTGCCGTTTTCTTGCCCACAATAGTAGCGATGGTTGATTGGGGTTTATTATACAACCTGACCAGCTCAGAGATACGCACTCCACTTTCATATTTATCAATGATCTCTTTCTTCATCTCCATTGTAATTCTCACCCTTTTTGCTGTAGGGTTGGGACTAGAAGCTTTCTTGGGGCCCATGGTGACTTATTTTGCAGGTGCAATCACTAAAAAGGCTTTGATAATATGAAATGTTCCAGTTGTATGTTTGGAAGCGACCGCGGTGGCTGGCTGGCTTGTAAACACTGGCACCAAAGGGACAAGTGAGGCGCGCTCAGGCCAAAGTGGACGCGTATGGTACGGAACGAATAGCGCTGGTCGGGTTTTTATGCACTAGTCGAGGCAAAATTTTTGCGTTAAAATGTATCGTTAGTCAGATTTATCGTTAATCGATGCCATCGTTTTTAACCCTTTGAGGGTCGACAGGCCCTCTCCGAAACTCGTTCTCAGGGTCGGCCAAATTTCAAAAAAAAAAAAAATTATTTTTTCTTATGAAAAAATAGAGTTTTTTTTTCTAAACATTATAGGATAAACAAAAAAAATTTACCATCAATACTTACGGAGATATGGATGCATGAAGTTTGCAGAAAATGAGCCGCGTATGGCAACAGCGGCGACTGCCGCTCACCCGGTAAACTTTGATTTACTTGTATTTGAAGGTTTGTTGTTTTTTTCACTATTTTATTTTTTCACATAACTTATGTGGCCTATGAGACCAAAGTAAGGTGCAATGTACATATATACACTCGTTGTATACAACACAATAAGCACACAAACATAATTATCAATATATTGTTTACAAAACTTGTTTACAAAAACAAACAATACAAAACATTGTTTATTATTATTGTTCTATAATATATATACCAATATACAGTCACTGAACATATTCCTATTAGTTCTGCAGCTTGTGGAACTCTGAAACATGGTGTCATACACAATGGTGTTTTATCTTTCTCCCTCATTCTATCTCTTTCAATCTGTCTCTCTCTTTCTATCTGTCTGTCTATCTCTGTCTCACAGGTACACATAAATACAAGTATACATAGTATAAATTACCTAGGATAACCCAAGAAATCCAGACAAAGTGCTATACTCTGCTTGAAGATGTGAGTAAAAGTGATGACACAGTCTTGTGGCTCTCTGAGACAGAGAGCTAGACGGATAGACAGATAGACAGGGAGCTTGACAGACAGACAAATAGACAGACAGAAATGTTAGTGTACCAGTACCAGTGTACTAGTGTTCCACCCTCCTCCTCCTCTTCTTCCTCTTCCTCCTCTTCCCCCTACTCTTCCTCCTCTTCCCCCTACTCTTCCTCATACTCTTCCTCTTCCTCCTCTTCCTCTTCCTCCTACTCTTCCTCTTCCTCCTCCTCCTCTTCCTCCTCCTCCTCTTCTTCCTCTTCCTCCTACTCTTCCTCCTCCTCCTCTTCTTCCTCTTCCTCCTCTTCCCCCTAATCTTCCTCCTACTATTCCTCTTCCTCCTCCTCTTCCTCTTATTCCTCTTCCTCCTCCTCTTCCTCTTATTCCTCTTCCTCCTACTCTTCCTCTTCCTCCTCCTCCTCTTCCCCTACTCTTCCTCCTTCTCCTTCTCCTCCTCGTCCATAGTGTAAATTACAAGGAGTCGGCAGCTGTCAAAGTGACATATTGGCTCATTACTCTTTCCCCCTCCGGCCTGTCAAAACAATGGGGTCGGATGCTGCTTCCCCTCCTCCATTCTATCTAATTATCTTTCTCCCTCATTCTATCTGTCTGTCTATCTCTGTCTCACAGGTACACATAAATACAAGTATACATAGTATAAATTACCTAGGATAACCCAAGAAACCCAGACAAAGTGCTATACTCTGCTTGAAGATGTGAGTAAAAGTGATGACGCAGTCTTGTGGCTCTCTGAGACAGAGAGCTAGATGGATAGACAGGGAGCTTGACAGACAGGCAAATAGACAGACAGAAATGTTAGTATACCAGCAAAAACAAAGGGAGGGCGATGTTCATCTCATCTTTTGGCATCAGCTCTACCCTCATTTACCCTCATCAAACGTCAGCACTTATCAGATGTTATCTCCCCTTATCTTGTTACTGTCATGGGTGAACATTTATTATTACATATTATTATTATTACCTATTATTATTATTATGTATTATTATTATGTATTATTATTATTATGTATTATTATTATTATGTATTATTATTATGTATTATTGTTATCATTACGTATTCTTCTTCTTCCTCCTCCTCCTCCTCCTCCTCCTCCTCCTCCTCCTCCTCCTCCTCCTCCTCTTCTTCCTCCTCCTCCTCCTCTTCTTCTTCCTCCTCCTCCTCCTCCTCCTCCTCCTCCTCCTCCTCTCCTCTTCCTCCTCCTCCTCCTTGCCTCCTCCTCCTCGTGCCTCCTCCTCCTCTGCCTCCTCCTCCTCTGCCTCCTCCTCCTCCTCCATTCTTGGAACAAGTTTGAAGAGCTTGTAGTTCATAATCACTATCATTATCATCACCAATGCTCACATCTGAGTCTGGGATTTTGGAAAATAGGAGTTTCCTCTTTGATTCTGGTACAACTGAACGACGGCCCAGCACCAGAGGTGGAAGGCTGTGGGTTGTCTGGGTTTTCCTCACTATTACCCATATTATGGTCATTAGTTTCGGTCAAAACCTCACCAGAACCTTGAAACTCATCTTCACTGTCACTTCCATCTGTATTAGAACTGTCACTGGGGAACAAAAGTGTCCCAATTCGCCGAGGAGTGAGGAACTTCTTACCGCAGGGCACGGTGGAAATTGTGTACTATGATGGCATTCCCACAATGCACCACTGGGTCCCAGATTTTTTTCCTACTGCGCACACCCACCACACAGACCCATTCTCTCACATCTAGGCTTATCAGCCTTTTCCTGCGAGATTTGAGGCCGCTAGAATTTATGCGTACTAGTACGTCAAAAACCCCTACGCGTAAGACGTACTAGTACGACCAAAACCCTCCACTAGTTCCAGGCATTTTTTCCTGTTCACCTGGGTGTTAGTCAACTGTTGTGGGTCGCATCCTGGGGGACAAGATTAAGGACTCCCAATGGAAATAAGTTAGACAGTCCTCAATGATGCACTGGCTTTCTTGGGTTATCCTGGGTGGCTAACCCTCCGTGGTTAATCGTTTCTCGGTAATTGTTTCACGTTAAGCCACATCAACAACACTCTCTCCACATCTTCGAGTAATACAGCTGATGGTGGTGCAGCAACAACAATAGCTGGCTGTGGTGCAGCAGCAGCTGCACCTTTGGCAAGAACAGCTTCCTTGATTGCCGTTTTCTTACCCACAATAGTAGCGATGGTGATTGGGGTTTATTATACAACCTGACCCTCCGGGGTTAATCGTTTCTCGCTAATTGTTTCACGTTAAGCCACACCAACAACACTCTCTCCACATCTTCGAGTAATACAGCTGATGGTGGTGCAGCAACAACAACAGCTGACTGTGGTGCAGCAGCAGCTGCACCTTTGGCAAGAACAGCTTCCTTGATTGCCGTTTTCTTACCCACAATATTAGCGATGGTTGATTGGGGTTTATTATACAACCTGACCAGCTCAGAGATACGCACTCCACTTTCATACTTAGCAATGATCTCTTTCTTCATCTCCATAGTAATTCTCACCCTTTTTGCTGTAGGGTTGACACTAGAAGCTTTCTTGGGGCCCATGGTGACTTATTTTGCAGGTGCAATCACTACAAAGGCTGTGATAATATGAAATGTTCCAGTTGTTGTATGTTTGGAAGCGACCGCGGTGGCTGGCTGGCTTGTAAACACTGGCACCCAAGGGACAAGTGAGGCGCGCTCAGGCCAAAGTGGACGCGTATGGTATGGAACGAATAGTGCTGGTCGGGTTTTTAAACGCTAGTTGAGGCAAATTTTTTGCGTTAAAATGTATCGCTAGTCACATTTATCGTTAATCGATGCCATCGCTGGTTAAGGGTCCACTGTATGTGTATATATATATATATATATATATATATATATACAGTATATATATATATATATATATATATATACAGTGGACCCCCGGTTAACGAACTTTTTTCATTCCAGTAGTATGTTAAGGTGCCAGTACTGACCGAATTTTTTCCCATAAGGAATATTGTGAAGTAGATTAGTCCATTTCAGACCCCCAAACATACATGTACAAACGCACTTACATAAATACACTTACATAATTGGTCGCATTTGGAGGGGATCGTTAAGCGGGGGTCCACTGTATATACATATATATATATACATACATATATATACATATATATATATACATACATATATATACATATATATATATATATACATACAGTGGACCCCCGGTTAACGATATTTTTTCATTCCAGAAGTATGTTCAGGTGCCAGTACTGACCGAATTTGTTCCCATAAGGAATATTGTGAAGTAGATTAGTCTATTTCAGACCCCCAAACATACATGTACAAACGCACTTACATAAATACACTTACATAATTGGTCGCATTGGGAGGTGATCGTTAAGCGGGGGTCCACTGTATATATATACAGTGGACCCCCGCATAGCGAACTTAATCCGTGCAAGAGGGCTGGTCGTTATGCGAAATGTTCGCTATGCGAATTAATTTTCCCCATAAGAAATAATGGAAATAAAATTAATCCGTGCAAGACACCCAAAAGTATGAAAAAAAATTTTTTTTACCACAAAAAAATTTTAATTTTAGTACACACAAACTGAAAAATGCATGCACAATTACATGACACTTACTTTTATTGAAGATCTGGTGATGATTGATGGGATGGGAGGAGGGGAGAGAGAGTGTTAGTGTTTAGAAGGGGAATCCCCTTCCATTAGGACTTGAGGTAGCAAGTCCTTTTCTGGGGTTACTTCCACACCAATAAGAGTCTCTCAACGTCTTCCATCACTTGCGATCTTTGTTTCGAAAACACAGTTAAACCTTTGGCAACAACAGCTTCCTTGATTGCCGTTTTCTTGCCCACAATAGAAGCGATGGTTGATTTTGGTTTCTTGTACAACCTGACCAGGTCGGTGATACGTACTCCACTTTCATACTTATCAATGATCTCTTTCTTCATTTCAATGGGTATTCTTACCCTTTGAGGTGTAGGGTTGGCACTAGAAGCTTTCTTGGGGCCCATGGTCACTTATTTTCCACAAACAGCACCGAAAACACTGTAATAATACGAAATATTCCGAGTGTATGCTTGAATGTTACCGCGGAGGCTGGCTGGTAAACATTGGACGCGTCTCGGACGAAGGTCGCTGAGCGGGTTTTTGTCCACTATGCGGGGCAAAATTTTAGTGAACAAAGCGTTCGCTATGCGGATTGTTCGCTATGCAAGGCGTTCGCTATGCGGGGGTCCACTGTATACAGTGGACCCCCGCATAACGATGGCATCGCATAGCGATTTTTCCGCATAACGATTACTTTTACCGCAAAATTTTTGCCCCGCATACCGATTAAAAACCCGCATACCGATTTTCGTCCGAGACGCGTCCAATGTGCCCTCAGCCAGCCTCACATGTGCCGCTCCGTCCCATTGTTTACCAGCCAGCCTCCGCGGTAACATCCAAGCATACACTCGGAATATTTCGTATTATTACAGTATTTTCGGTGCTGTTTCTGGAAAATAAGTGACCATGGGCCCCAAGAAAGCTTCTAGTGCCAACCCTACACCTCAAAGGGTAAGAATTACTATAGAGATGAAGAAAGAGATAATTGATAAGTATGAAAGTGGAGTGCGTATAGCCGACCTAGTCAAGCTGTACAAGAAACCCCAATCAACCATCGCTACTATTGTGGGCACCAGAAAGACAATCAAGGAAGCTGTTCTTGCCAAAGGTTCAACTGTGTTTTCGAAACAAAGATCGCAATTGATGGAAGATGTTGAGAGACTCTTATTGGTGTGGATAAATGAAAAACAGATAGCAGGAGATAGCGTCTCTCAAGCGATCATATGTGAAAAGGCTAGGAAGTTGCATGACGATTTAATTAAAAAAATGCCTGCAACTAGTGATGATGTGAGTGAATTTAAGGCCAGCAAAGGTTGGTTTGAGAGATTTAAGAAGCGTAGTGGCATCCATAGTGTGATAAGGCATGGTGAGGCTGCCAGTTCGGACCACAAAGCGGCTGAAAAATATGTGCAGGAATTCAAGGAGTACATAGAAACTGAAGGACTGAAACCTGAACAAGTGTTTAATTGTGATGAAACAGGCCTGTTCTGGAAGAAAATGCCAAGCAGGACCTACATTACTCAGGAGGAAAAGGCACTCCCAGGACATAAGCCTATGAAAGACAGGCTTACTTTGTTGATGTGTGCCAATGCTACTGGTGATTGCAAAGTGAAGCCTTTATTAGTGTATCACTCTGAAACTCCCAGAGCGTTCAGGCAAAAGAATGTCCTCAAGGATAATTTGTGTGTGCTGTGGAGGGCAAACAGTAAGGCATGGGTCACTAGGGAATTTTTCTATAACTGGTTACACCATGCATTTGCCCCCAATGTGAAAAATTACCTAACTGAAAAGAAATTAGAACTTAAGTGCCTCCTGGTGTTAGACAATGCCCCTGGTCATCCTACAGACGTGTCAGAGCGACTTTATGGGGACATGAGCTTCATTAAGGTGAAGTTTTTGCCTCCTAATACCACTCCTCTCCTGCAGCCCATGGACCAGCAGGTTATTTCCAACTTCAAGAAACTGTACACAAAAGCTCTGTTTGAAAGGTGCTTTGTAATGACCTCAGAAACTCAACTGACTCTAAGAGAGTTTTGGAGAGATCACTTTAATATCCTCAATTGTGTAAACCTTATAGGTAAGGCTTGGGAGGAAGTGACAAAGAGGACCTTGAACTCTGCTTGGAAGAAACTGTGGCCAGAATGTGTAGACAAAAGGGATTTTGAAGGGTTTGGGGCTAACCCTGAGAATCCTGTGCCAGTTGAGGAATCCATTGTGGCATTGGGAAAGTCCTTGGGGTTGGAGGTTAGTGGGGAGGATGTGGAAGAGTTGGTGGAGGAGGACAATGAAGAACTAACCACTGATGAGCTGCTAGATCAACTTCAACAGCAAGAGGCCACACCTGAGGAAATTGCTTCGGAGGAGGGGAGAGAGAAATTGAAGAAGTTGCCTACTTCAAAGATTAAGGAAATCTGTGCAAAGTGGCTTGAAGTGCAAACCTTCATGGATGAAAATCACCCTCACACAGCTATTGCAAGCCGTGCTGGTGATTATTACACTGACAATGTTGTGAAACACTTTAGGCAAGTCATAAAGGAACGAGAGGTACAGGCCACTATGGACAGATATCTTGTGCGAAAGAAGTCCAGTGACTCTGAAGCTGGCCCTAGTGGCATTAAAAGAAGAAGGGAAGTAACCCCAGAAAAGGACTTACTACCTCAAGTCCTAATGGAAGGGGATTCCCCTTCTAAACACTAACACACTCTCTCCCCTCCTCCCATCCCATCAATCATCACCAGATCTTCAATAAAAGTAAGTGTCATTTAATTGTGCATGCCTTTTTCAGTTTGTGTGTATTAAAATTAACATTTCATGTGGTAAAAAAAATTTTTTTTCATACTTTTGGGCGTCTTGCACGGATTAATTTTATTTCCATTATTTCTTATGGGGAAAATTCATTCGCATAACGATTATTTCGCATAACGATGAGCCCTCTTGCACGGATTAAAATCGTTAACCGGGGGTCCACTGTATATATATATACACATATACATACATACATACATACAGTGGTACCTCGGTATATGTCTGCTTTGGAATAAGTCCAACTTGGTATACGCCCCATTTGGATGTAAAAATTTTTGCTTGGTATACGACCTTTGTTTGGAATACGACTCGCGTATTTGAACTTGTATGGGTCAAAATGAGCCACAACACCAGGCACTACCCTTGTTTACCTCTCTCTCATTGACAGAGCCTGGCAGGAAGTTTCATACAAAACAATGAGCTCTGCTTGGAGGAATTTGTGGCCAGAAGCAGTGGTTGAAAGGGACTTTGAGGGCTTTGAGGCTGTGTCTATAGTGGAGGATATTGTCTCTCTGGGCAGGTCCATGGGTCTGGATGTGAGTGATGGTGATGTGGAGTTAGTGGAGGGGCACAGGGAAGAGCTGAACACTGAGGAGTTGTAGGAACTTGAGAAGGAGGAGCACAAGACTAAGATGAACGCACTCTCTTCAAGCTCAGAAGAGGAGATAGAGGAAGCCCCTACTTCAATTAATCTAGGAAATCTTTCCCAAATGGATGAACATCAGAAACTTTGCAGAGAAGTACCACCCCAACAAAACCCAAACAAGCTGTAAAAGGATTGTCTGGAATGACCAGACAATGTCACATTTCCAAAACATCCTGAGAAGAAGGCAGAAGCAAAGTTCTTTGGGCAGATTTTTAGTAAAAATCAAACCTGGTGAGCTTCAACCAGGTCCAAATAGGGAAAAGAGGCAGAAAAGAGAAGGAGACTCTCCTTCCAAACAATAACATTTCCTTCTCCTCACTTCTCAGCACTATCCTAGTAGGCACTCGACTCTTTTCAGCAAAGTAAGGTGAGGTTAAATTTGCATTTATTTCATCTAATTCTTTTGTACAGTGGAATCTCAAATTTCGAATGTATCACTTATCAAACTCTTCGAAAATAGAATAATTTTTTTCGAACCAACTTTGTCCCTATTATCGAACTCGCCCCTATTTTTGAATCGCCGGGTACCAGACCTGTCTGGCAGCTCTGTCTGCTTCCCCACGCTGTCTAGTTTTGTTGATGCTTGAGTGAACACTAACCTGCACTCTCATTCAAACATTTTACGATTATTTCATTGTGTTTAGTGCTGTGGGACTGTGAAATAAGCTACAATGAGCCCAAAGAAACTTGCTAGTGGTACCCCTGTGGTAAAGAAAGTGAGAAACACCATAGATGTGAAGAAGGAAATAATATAGAAGTGGAATGATCTCCAAATGTTTGTGGAGAAGTACCACCCTGAGCAAGCTGAAACAAGCCATCTTTACAACAAGTTCAGTGATAGAACCATGTCCCATTTTAGGGAAATCTTAAAGAGGCACCAGAAACAGAAGTAGAAAACTTTCGCAACTCATCAAATGTATATCTTAAGTTGTCACCACCGTATTCATGCGTCTTTCTCACCTTCCTCTACACACGCTACTCTAATAGTTGTATAAGTGGGGCCCTACTGTACTTTATTTCGTAATGTGGACAGTTATTTTTGTGAGACAGGGGTCCAGTGACTCTCAAGCTGGTCCTAGTAGCATTAAAAGACAGAGAAGGGAAGTAACCCCAGAGAGGGCTTTGATTCCTGAAGTCTTCATGGAGGGGGATTCTCCTTCCAAACACTAACCCCAACTCCCTCTCTCCTCCTCCCTATCTTCCAGATACCATCACCAATCTTCAATAGGGGTAAGTAAAATGTTATTTTATATGTTTATTTAAATTTATTAATACATAATTGAATACTATTTGTTGTGTGTATGTAAAACTATAATTAATCTCTATAAAATGTATTTTTTGTGAATATTTTTGGGTTTCTGGAACGGATTTATATGTATTTCCATTATTTCTTATGGGAAATATTGCTTCACTTTTTAGACTTTTCGAATTTAGAACTAACTCCTGGAACGGATTAAGTTCGATATGTATTTTAGTATTAAGCAGTGTATAAATGACATATTTTAGTATTAAGCAATGTTTAAATTATTTTATACAACCCCATCAATGTATAATATGCCAATAACAATAGGATTTTTTCATGGGAACGGATTAATCGTTTTCCCTATATTTCTTATGGGAAAATTTGTTTGGGATACGTCCTGTTTGGTATAAGTCCAAGGTCCTAGAACAGATTAAGGATGTATACTGAGGTACCACTGTATGTATGTATGTATATAAGCCTTGTTTTTGTACAGGCATTGAAGAACTCATATCTTATTTATTTGTCAGTATGTATATCTTTGGCTCATTATCATTATTTAACAGTTACCCTTCAAGGGAGGTGCCTTTTTGCTGGTGTGGAGCTCTTGATCCAAGGAACTGGATTTAGCCTCCCTTTTCTTGGATTGAATCTAAATGTCTCTCAGATGCTATATGACCCCTACTGGTTCAGCACTTCCTCATGATTACAATGAAATACTGTATTTAACAGCTACAGTACTGACAATTCATATTTCCTCAGTAACTCATGTTTAATGTGTGCACATATGTTATAATTCTGTATTTGTTGGACAGTTGTACAGTGTACAATCATGTGTTTTATGCTACATGCTTATGATACTCAAAAATATTGTCTTCAAAATCAAACTAAGTAGTATTGCATTTAAATTTTAAGCTACCTAGAAGAAGATAAGTTTCATTAATGAAATCTGTGATAGATGTACAGTATTTAGAACTTCAACAGTTTTAGTGCTATGCATCCCTTCTTTGTGGGACTGTTCCACATACAGTATGTTATGTATTGTAAGAAAAAGCTGAACAGCTGCCTTATTGATACATAAATGTTCCTGCATTGTGAAGCAGGTACAGTACTTTGAATGTATTACATAAAATTTTTTAATGTACCATAATTAATAATGTTTAAGGGGCTAAAAGTAACTTACTTATGGTCATATTGTGATACTGTAAAAGCACTTTTGTAGAGAAATGAGTCTATATGCTGTATAAATATTTTGAAAAAGACGTGCATTTATACATTATATTGTGCAGTAGAACTCCAAATATTTGAATTTAAAATTTAAAAAACACAGCTGTTGACAGTTCCAACATTTCCTAATTTGGATAAATTCAAATAACCAATATTCTAAACGTTTGCAGAGAATTCCAAAAAAATCCTTCCAACTCCTGACAGACATCGTCCACGGCACGTATTGCTGTTTTTTTTTTATTCTGCCGTGTTAGAGTTGCTAGTGCTGAATGTGCATTATTAGCCTTAAGGACATAATTGTGACTTGTTTGCCTCTAATTTTTAACATCTGGCCTCAGAATAGTTGGAGGTTGGAGTAGCTGGCACTTAGATGCAGGCCAGAACTCAGTTAATGGAGGTATCCACTACATCTAAGTGTCAGTTACTCTTCCTTGTCAGTTAGAACATATCTTGCCAGTTCCAGGAAATAAGTTGTTATTAACATTAAGCAAAAAAATAGGTACTGTATAATAATGCCTGTCAGAGAAATAAGAATCATATTATGATAAACTGTGCTTGATATAGTCACCTAGAAAAATAGTCTAAGTTCTATTCATACACTTATCAAAAGAATGATGTAGGTCACTTATTCACAACCTTTTCAGTTACTAAATTAGCAAGTGAAAAATAAGCTATTCAGTGTATAGTTTATAAGCTGAATAAAGTCACTGGACAGTATTCATTGCCATAAGGAAGTTGTAGTTTAATTTTTTACATATTACATTAAGGGGCCACATCTTTGCCACTGTACAGTTGTATGATAGGTAAGACTGTAAGAGTGGTTTAGAGAGAGAGGAGTAGTATTAGTAGTGTTGTGATATAATGTGTGAGAAAGCAGGGTATTTCCATGCTGAAAGCATGTGTTTCAAGTGATAATATATGACAAAGCAAGTTTTTTTTCCATTAAAATGGCACTGAAGAGACATGTTACCTTTTAAATGGATGTTTGTATCAATTTAAGCTTAGGCATAGACTCAGAGAAATTGCAATTTGAGTTCAGATGTGTAATAAATAGTACCAAAATATTTTTGGTGATTCAGTAACACAAGTCTACAACTTTCAGAACATGTAAGAAAAGAACTATGACTTCAGCAAGTACAGTAATCCTTTCATAATGCTCGGAATATGTTCTTAAAAATTAGCGCCTCTAGGAAATGAGCAGTATAGGAAGTGAAGAACATACAAGAAAAATAATGTGATATTTAAAATTTGCAAAACTTTGTTTTTAATCTACTAGGCACAAATTACCGTGGTTTATCTTTCATCCTAGTTGTTATTGTTTGTTGACACTGAAGTGTGTGGAGAGGGTTGATATGGCTATACTGAGCTGAGGTGGATGGCTGTGGTTGTTGCATTGATGTGGATGACTGTGCTTCTCGTGTTGATGTGGATAGCTGTGGTTCTTGTGTTAGTGTAAGTGACTGTGGTTGTTGTGCTGATGTGGATGATTGTGGTTCTTGTGTTTATGCAGATGTCTCTGGATCTTGTGTTGATGTGGACGACTGTGGTTTTTGTGTTGATGTGAATGATTTTGGATCTTGTGTTGTGGATAGCTGTGGTTCTTGTGTTAATGTGGATGGCTGTGGTTCTTGTATTAATGTGGGTGGCTGTGGTTCTTGTGTTGATGCAGATACATGGTTGTCAATAGTGGAAGGTTGTACTATGGGTGCTCGGGTATTCTGTAATACATCTCTGGTCAGTTTTACCTTGCAGTATTTTATATAAGTGATGATAAAGCATCAGTATTTGCTCCTGATTCTGCTTCATAGCAGTGTGTGTGTTGTCTTCAGTGAAAAAATCTGAAAAGCTTCTACCTCATCCTCTTCTTTTACCTGCTAGTTTCTTTTTTGCAGGTGCTTCTTTGTTATCATTTTCTAACAGTTCATTTAATTTTTTCATGCATTTCTTGAATGCTCTCACATGTCATAATTCTTGTCAAAGTCATAGTTACCTTGACCTGACTCCTTACCAAGAAAAAAACAGAGAAATTATTCACAACAAAAGGCCTGCATTATTATAATAAAAAAGAAGTGCTAAACCACAAGGACTGTACGGTGCTGCAGGACAGGGAAGGAAGCGAGGATATCGGGTGGCAAAAGGGAGAGGGATGATAAGTAGGGTATGGAGAAGAGCGGGGCAGTGGATATTGTGGGGGTAGAGGGTAGCAAGAGATTGAGGTAGAAAGGGCTGAGGGGAGTGCTAAAGGTATCATCATCAGAGTTTGTGGAGTAAATAAGTTGTTGTCAAAAAGTCAGCGAAAGAGTCCAGATTAACCCTTTGACTGTCGAAGGGCCCAATCCTGAAGTGTCTCCTGGTGTCGCAAAATATTCGAAAAAAAAAAAATTATTTTTTCTTATGAAAATGATAAGATTATTTTTCTGATTGTTTTAGTCCCAAAAAAAAATTTTTCCCATCAGTACTTACCGAGATATAGAGGCATGAAGTTTGC
>NC_091305.1:35254849-35259849 GCF_038502225.1 Cherax quadricarinatus
AATTTGGTGAGCTTCAGTACTGGAAAATTTAAACATGGTTGACTGCATGCTGGAGAGAAACTGTAATGAGGTGACAGTCAGCGCATGCACAAGCAATAGCGACGTAATCAACATAGAGTGATGACCAAATATTGGATGGAAGAATAAAGGCCAAATCATTTATAGCAAGGAGAAAAAGTGTTGTGCTCAGAACACATCCCAGGGGAACACCTTCAGTTTGGACAAAGTCCTGGGAGAGCATATTATTAACCTGAACACTGAAATGTCTGTCAGTTAAGAAGTTCTTAAGGAAGGATGGAGATTGCCTTGGAGGCCTAAGGAGAAAAGGCCTGCATTTATGATTAATTGGGTCACTTCATCTCATGGCATCTTTACATGTAAAAGTGCATCTGCAGTGTTAAATTTTAGCCAAAACAGGCATGCCAGTCTCAAAGTTGTTATTCACTGCTGCAATGAGTTTTCCATTGCCTTGTGTGTGTATGTGGTACCACTTAAATGTTTCAACAACTCCTTGATCCAGTAGCTGTATCAAAAATGGTGTACTGGTAGCAAAAAAAACTACTTTAACATTTGGGTCCACAGACAGCAAGATTTGAGGATGAATACAGGAATTATCAAGAGTGAAGAGAACCCTGAATACAAGACTCTTTCTGGCCAGCTACTTCTTAATGCAGGAATAAGAAATTCACTTGTACCAGCCAAGAAACAGGGCCTCAGTCATCCATGCTTCCTTGTTAGATCACCAAATAACAGGCAAACATGTCATGTGGGTTTTCGATACGTGGATAGGGTAAGAATACTCACGTAGGCTGGTAGTGCGTATAATATATAACGGGAAGTATGGAAAGCGCCAACAGCCGACCTGCCTCTCTCTGCTCTCTATCTTGACTGACCCATGAGTGCCTACGGGTGAGGGTGGTTGAAATCCTGCTATGGTCAGCAGCAATATGAATACAGTCAATGATTCACACAGACAGTTGGTAGTGAGTCTTCTACTGGTACACTGGTTACTGGTAACTGGTACTACTACTGAGAGCTCGGCGACGCTAACGTATGTCGTCCCGACATACAACTAATACAAACTAGAGATGGCAGGTGTACTGCTTGGGCTGATTCTATACAATGTCAAAGTACACAACAATTGAACTTTATAACATACATAAGTAGAATATTGGAATGGAAGCTTACATAACTGAAACTGTAATGAAATACAAGGTATAATATAGCACAATTCATCGAATGAAACTCAACATTGAGATTACACAATAGAAGTGATAAAAAAAAATTTGATCGATCGATCTGTATTCATGTGATCTACGGATTCTGAGGAAGGAATATATACAAAGAAAGAAGTGTTTAACAGAAAGGCAGATTCGGTGCACTCAAATCTAGACTGTTAACTCTCAGAATTCGGAGAGAACGTGAACACAAAAAAAAAAATTCTTGAATACTGATAAGTTGATACTGTAATTATTCATTTATACAGGTTATTTACATTTAACCCCAACTCTGCTAGGGTGAGATTGATATATGCAGAATGGGTGTCATCTCTGGGAGGATCAAACTCTGTTGCACTGGCTAACTCATGCTGTATTTGAGGCAAATCTGAATTGGAAGTAACAAATGATACTTGAGGATTTCTCAATACTTGTCGTGTACGTAGGGAATAACGACATTCAGGTTGATCGTCTGACTGAGTATCAGAGGTAGAGAGTACAGGATCAGGAGGATTGTCAGAGTCTGTCACATTAGTCTGGGTTGGAACATCATTATCATCACATACTAACTTCATATGATCTAAATGCGATTCTTTATACTGACCAGTACTAATTTCTCTAACCTTATACTTATTACCAGTGATATGTTCAACTACTCGATAAGGACCAACAAACTTTTGATCAAGCTTAGGCATTGTAGACGTTTTGTTAAAGTTAGTCAGCATAACTCTCGAACCTACTTTGATTTTGGATGGCTTTGCTCGAGTGTTTGCGACTCTTGTAAATTCTGCTGTTGATTTATGAAGTGTTTCACGGATTCTTCTAAAAACACTTTGAGCTAAGCTGGTACGAGTTGCTATGAAATCATCAGGGTTGTAATTTGGTTTCGGATTAGAATATAGCAACTCATAAGGCAAACGTTTATCTACACCGTACAATGCATAATGTGGAGTGTCACCTATAGAAACATTGTAAGCAGAATTTATAGCACACTGCACGTCAGGTATAACTTCATCCCAAGTTTCACTGTTGGGATTGATAGTGGCTCTCAAGACATCAAGTACTTTCTTATTGGTACGTTCCGCTAACCCATTGCTGGCAGGATGATGAGGAACTATGGTGGATTTAGAGATCTTGTACAAGGTACACAAATTTTCAAGAATCTCATTACAGAATTCACCTCCATTATCTGTTACTAGGGACTTAGGGGTGGTATGCCTGCAGATAATGCATTCTTTAAACGCTTTAGCTACTGTCTCTGCAGTCTTATCTGCAATAGGAACTAACTCACAATATCTGGTGAAATGGTCTACCATAACACATAGATGTTTGTTGCCCTGGAGGGAACATTGGAAATTAGTTAACAAATCTAGCGCAACTTTTTCCCATGGTTCGCTAGTGGTTGGATACACTTGGATTGGATTAGGACCATTAGCATTACCTTTATGTTGCATGCAGACACTACATTTCTTAACATACTCAGAAATATCAGTTGCCATACGAGGCCAAAAGTATTTCAATCTGGCTTGTTTTACTGAACGATCCATACCAGGGTGCACAACACCTGGTACATCGTGAACTAGCTGTAAGGCTACATTCACTAGTGACTGTGGAATTACTAACTGGTAAACTCTTCTGCTAGGAGTACCCAACTCGGCTGTTCGATACAGTAATTCTTGGTTCATGACAAAGTCACTGATGGGTGCTGGTGGCTTCACAGTCAGAATAAGATCTTCCTGGAGCAGAAATCGAATCACACCAGACCACATGGGATCTGTTCGTTGAGCATTCTTTACATCTTCAGCACTAAATGGAGGGTCTGCAGTTACTATACTAACATGTCGCGATAAGGCATCTGCGACTACATTTGACTTGCCAGGTAAGTGTTCAAAGGTGGGATTGAACTCTTGGATAGTCAAGGTCCATCTGGCTAACCTTCCAGTAGGTTGTTCTGGAATAAAGGTATCAGTGGAGCATGGTCTGTCAGGACATGAACAGAGTACTGATAAATAATGTCTCAGAAGTGCTTTAAAGACCATACTATTGCTAAAGCTTCTTGCTCAGTTACTGTATAATTACGTTCAGCCTTCGTAAGGACTCGGCTAGCAAATGCAACTGCGTTGTACTTGCCATCAGTCTTCTGAGCTAGTACGGCACCTATGCCAATAGAACTAGCATCAGTTGTCAGGTAGAAGGGCTTAGAAAAATCTGGAAATTTCAAAATTGGAGCAGATGTTAGCTTTTCTTTTAGAGTTTGGAATGCTCTTTCTTGACGGAAGGTCCAAACAAAAGGAGCATCTTTCTTAAGCAACTCAGTTAGAGGAGCAGCTATGGAAGAAAAATTGGCAATGAAAGATCTATAAAAACCTGCTAAGCCCACAAAGGATCTTACAGCATCAGCAGTTTTGGGAGTTGGAAAATTTAGTACTGCAGTTACTTTACTTTGGTCAGTCGTAACCCCTCTAGGAGTGACTACGTGACCAAGAAACTTAATTTCTGATCTGAAAAATTGACATTTAGACAGTTTGATCTTTAAATTGGCTTCTTCAAGCTTACCAAGTACTATATCAAGTCTTTTCAAGTGTGTATCCACGTCTTTAGACATGACGATTACGTCACCTAAGTACACCATAAGTGCATTACCTATGAGACCTCTAAAGATATTAGTCATGAGCCTTGAGAATGTGATAGGGGAGGATCGTAATCCAAACGGCATACGGAGGAAGTGATAATGACCTGTAGGAGTGGAGAATGCAGTTAGCTCTTGGCTGTCCTCGTGAAGAGGGACTTGCCAAAACCTTTGTAACAAGTCCAGGGTTGAAAAGACTTTGTTATCTCCGATGTTATGTAAAAGATCACCCAGTACAGGGAGTGGGAACGATCTGGAATAGTTTTCGCATTTAACTTCCTAAAGTCAATCACTGGGCGCCAAGTACCATCCTTCTTAGGTACTAGGATCAAGGGCACATTCCAAGGTGAATTGCTAGGTGCAATAACTCCATCATCAAGCATTTGATTGATCAATTCTTCTGTGACAGCAACTTGTGAATGAGGCATTCTGTACGCAGGTATGTAGATAGGTCTAGTACCAGGTTCAAGTGGAATACGATGGGACAATAAGTTCGTTATACCCATCTTCTCACCTGGTAAGGCAATGGCTTTACGACATTTGTTCAACAGAGTCAACAAACGCTTGACTTCATCTGGGAAGTCAGTGGGAGCTATGTCTTTCTCCTCAACTGGTGGAACAGATTGATCCGGTGAAGTGGATGAGGTCTCCCCGGTAGAAATAGCACCAACCCACTGGTCAGGTGACAACTCATCCTCTACCTGAACAGGGTAAGGATAGTGAACAAGGTCAACAAGATTGGTATTTGCTCTGAGACGAACACTGTGACCAGAAGTGTTAGCTAGGAAGAAATGGATCTTACTATCTCTTACAACATGTAAGGATGGTTCAACAAATAGACCTTTTACTTTGCAAGAATCACTGTCAACTAGGATGTTATCACCATCTGGAACACTAGGAACAACAACAGACACTCTAGTGAGGGCACTAGCTGCGACAGAAACGTCTTTCTGCAGACGGCATGTGACATCAACAAGAGATGGCATTACTAGTTGCAAGTAATCGTTTTCCGACAAGGCGTCCCCTGTGGAGAAACTACTACTTGAACTAGCAGACATTGCAGGGATAGGCTGGATCACCAAATAACAGGCAAACAGGCTATGTCTTAGACCTTTTAAAATACAGAAATTCTTCTGTCAACAAACTGGCCATAT
>NC_091305.1:35264849-35289849 GCF_038502225.1 Cherax quadricarinatus
GAAATAAGTTAGACAGTCCTCGATGACGCACTGACTTTCTTGGGTTATCCTGGGTGGCTAACCCTCCGGGGTTAAAAATCCAAACAAAATCTTATCTTATCTTGACTCCACCACTGCGTCCACCAATGTGAGTCCCTACTACCCTCCCTCCGACCCCCACCACTGTGTGGTGAGTGTTTTGTTTGTTCATTATTTGCTATTAAACTACAGTATAAATAATGTAAACCCATGCATGACTGCATATTGGAATGGTTATTCGGACAGGTATTAGACGGTGACATCATGTGTTCACTCTTGAACACTGCAAAGAAGAGAACATTTCTGCTATTGCTAATAATAACAATAATAATAATAATAATAATAATAATAATAATAAATACGATATAATTGAAGAAGGAAATTGTACAAAAATACGAGGGAGTGGTTGACACACCGTCAGTGTGACTTTGTTGATGCTGGAGGGAACATTAGTCTCCCTGCTCTTCCAAACATTTCACAATAACTCAGCGGTTGAGGCAGTGGTATTTAATAACATATATGTTATAAATAATAATAGTACATGTTATTATTAATAACATGTATTATTATTAACATGTATGTATTTAATAACATCTGTTATAAATAATAATAGTACATATTATTAATAACATGTATTATTATTAACATGTATGTTATTAAATACCATTACCTCAATCACTGCCTCTACCACTCCAGTCACACTCAATCTACAAGCACCAAACACAATGAATTATTGTGAAATGTTTGGAAGAGCAGGGAGACTAATGTTCACTCCAGCATAAACAAAGTCACACTGACGATGTGTCAACCACTCCCTCATATTTTTGTACAATTTCCTTCTTCAATTATATCATATTTATTATTATTATTATTATTATTATTATTATTATTATTATTACTATTGTTATTATTAGCTGTAGCAGAAATGTTTAATTCTTTGCAGTGTTCAAGAGTAAACACATGATGTCACCGTCTAATACCTGTCATGAATGGGTTTACATTATTTATACTGTAGTTTAATAGCAAATAATGAACAAACAAAACACTCACCACACTGAGTGGTGGGAGGGCTGGCTGCCAGTTGTGGGGGGTTGGAGGGAGGGTAGTAGGGACTCGCATTGGTGGCGGGAAACTTAAATATGATTTGGCGGCTGGGAATTTGGTGGCTGGGAATTTGGCGGTTGGGAATTCGCGAATGTGTGAAGCCTGTGAAAGTTGAAAACGTGAAGGTTGAGGGAGACCTGTATATATATATATATATATATATATATATATATATATATATATATGTATATATGTATATGTATATGTATATATGTATATATGTATATATGTATATATGTATATGTATATATACATATATATATACAGTGGACCCCCGCATACCGATTTTAATCCGTGCAAGAGGGGTCATTGGTATGCGAAATAATCGGTATGCGAATGAATTTTCCCCATAAGAAATAATGGAAATCAAATTAATCCGTGCAAGACACCCAAAAGTATGAAAAAAAAAATTTTTTACCACATGAAATGTTAATTTTAATACACACAAACTGAAAAAGGCATGCACACTTACATGACACTTACTTTTATTGAAGATCTGGTGATGATTGATGGGATGGGAGGAGGGGAGAGAGAGTGTTAGTGTTTAGAAGGGGAATCCCCTTCCATTAAGACTTGAGGTGTCGAGTCCTTTTCTGGGGTTACTTCCCTTCTTCTTTTAATGCCACTAGGACCAGCTTCAGAGTCACTGGACTTCTTTCGCACAACATATCTGTCCATAGTGGCCTGTACCTCTCGTTCCTTTATGACTTCCCTAAAGTGTTTCACAACATTGTCAGTGTACAGGTTGCCAACACGGCTTGCAATAGCTGTGTGAGGGTGATTTTCATCAAAAAAGGTTTGCACTTCAAGCCACTTTGCACACATTTCCTTAATCTTTGTAGTAGGCAACTTCTTCAATTTCTCTCTCCCCCCTCTGAACCAGTTTCCTCAGGTCTGGCCTCTTGCTGTTGAAGTTGATCTATCAGCTCATCAGTGGTTAGTTCTTCATTGTCCTCCTCCACCAACTCTTCCACATCCTTCCCACTAACCTCCAACCCCAAGGACTTTCCCAATGCCACAATGGATTCCTCAACTGGCATAATCCTCTCAGGGTTAGCCTCAAACCCTTCAAAATCCCTTTTGTCTACACATTCTGGCCACAGTTTCTTCCAAGCAGAGTTCAAGGTCTTCTTAGTCACTCCCTCCCAAGCCTTGCCTATAAGGTTTACACAATTGAGGATATTAAAGTGCTCTCTCCAAAACTCTCTTAGAGTCAGTTGAGTTTCTGAGGTCACTACAAAGCACCTTTCAAACAGAGCTTTTGTGTACAGTTTTTTGAAGTTTGCAATAACCTGCTGGTCCATGGGCTGCAGGAGAGGAGTGGTATTAAGAGGCAAAAACTTGATGTTAATGAATTTCATGTCCCCATAAAGTCACTCTGCCACGTCTGTAGGATGACCAGGGGCATTGTCTAACACCAGGAGGCACTTAAGTTCTAATTTCTTTTCAGTTAGGTAATCTTTCACATTGGGGGCAAATGCATGGTGTAACCAGTCATAGAAAAAGTCCCTAGTGACCCATACCTTACTGTTTGCCCTCCACAGCACACACAAATTCTCCTTGAGGACATTCTTTTGCCTGAACGCTCTGGGAGTTTCAGAGTGATACACTAATAAAGGCTTAACTTTGCAATCACCAGTAGCATTGGAACACATCAACAAAGTAAGCCTGTCTTTCATAGGCTTATGTCCTGGGAGTGCCTTTTCCTCCTGAGTAATGTAGGTCCTGCTTGGCATTTTCTTCCAAAACAGGCCTGTTTCATCACAATTAAACACTTGTTCAGGTTTCAGTCCTTCAGTCTCTATGTACTCCTTGAATTCATGCACATATTTTTCAGCCGCTTTGTGGTCCGAACTGGCAGCCTCACCATGCCTTATCACACTATGTATGCCACTACGCTTCTTAAATCTCTCAAACCAACCTTTGCTGGCCTTAAATTCACTCACATCAGCACTAGTTGCAGGCATTTTTTTAATTAAATCCTCATGCAACTTCCTAGCCTTTTCGCTTATGATCACTTGAGAGACGCTATCTCCTGCTAGCTGTTTTTCATTTATCCACACCAATAAGAGTCTCTCAACATCTTCCATCACTTGCGATCTTTGTTTCGAAAACACAGTTAAACCTTTGGCAAGAGCAGCTTCCTTGATTGCCTTTCTGGTGCCCACAATAGTAGCGATGGTTGATTGGGGTTTCTTGTACAACCTGACCAGGTCGGCGATACGCACTCCACTTTCATACTTATCAATGATCTCTTTCTTCATCTCTATTGGAATTCTCACCCTTATTGCTGTAGGGTTGGCACTAGAAGCTTTCTTGGGGCCCATGGTCACTTATTTTCCAGAAAAAGCACCGAAAACACTGTAATAATACGAAATATTCCGATTGTATGCTTGGATGTTACCGCGGAGGCTGGCTGGTAAACAATACCACCGGCGGCACATGTGAGGCTGGCTGAGGGCGCACATTGGACGCGTCTCGGACGAAAATCGGTGAGCGGGTTTTTAAGCGGTATGCGAGGCAAAATTTTTGTGATTAAAGCAAGCGGTATGCAGATTAATCGTTATGTGATGCCAACGGTATGCGGGGGTCCACTGTATATATATATATATATATATATATATATATATATATATATATATATATATATATATATATATATATATATATATATGCAAAACAACCACTCTGAAAGAGTAGAGAAATTCCACGCACTTTCGTGACTACTCACATTATCAAGGAACTATGTTCCTTGATAATGTGAGTAGTCACAAAAGCGCTTGGAATTTCTCTATTCTTTCAGAGTGGTTGTTTTGCATATTTTGAAATCACCTGTTTACTGTGATTTTATTGCATATATATATATATATATATATATATATATATATATATATATATATATATATATATATATATATATATATATATATATATATATATGTATAGATGGGGTCCACCTCTGGTGTAAATTGTGGGACCCATAGCCTTGGAGAAGTGGATAAAAAGGCTTCAAGGAAAAATATTTGGATTTCTTCCTGAAGCCGTTTGAATATTCCACTTCCCCTACCACCCCATCTTTTGAAATATATTTTTTTTTACTAATAGGAATATTTTATTACATAATATGGTACAGAAGATTTAAGAGATACATTGTTGATATAAAGGTGGCATATACGGTACATGTTGTTACGTGTGTATCACCGATTATAAGGCGAAAATCTCATCCAGCTCCTCAGAGCTGGGGCGTGTGCCCAAAATACAGCAGGCATTACCCCTTTGAACAGCCGCACTGAGCCGCTGGAACAGAAAACTAGCTTCCCTGGGATCCCTAGTTACCCTGATGAGTCTTTTTCCCAGCTCCTTAAGGAATTTAGATGCACTCTTTCCCCATGAGCCAAGGGTCTCTGAGCCTATGGGAACAAACATATAATGATGGGCAAGTTCTCCATATTTTCTAAACTTTTGGGACTCCCTGAAGCTGGCAGCTGCCCCTCCTTCCTCCCTGGTGTATTGGAGATAGGTATCAGCCAAGGTAGATGCACATGTATAGTCCCAAACCACCTGCTTCCCATCTGTCCAGGCTTGAAGGGTGATACCATCTGGACGCTTCTGGCTGCCATCAGATCTGCATAGTTGGGGTGGCTCCCTTACTGCTGGGCATCCAGCTGTTGTGAGGCTCCTCTTGATAATGTTATTAACCTCCTCATGTTTTGCAATCTTTCCCTCGGATTTACGGCACACAAGACCATGGTACCCGAATCAGTCTGCTGCTTCACTGCCACAAATACACCTGTGTTCGGTGAGAATAGGGGCGGCAAGTCGAAGGGCAACACCGATGCGGATGGTCTGTGGGTCGAGACGTGTGCCAAGGCTGGAGTTGGGAACAGCCAACAGAAAGTCCCCAGCATGAGGGGCTCTCACTGCCAGGAGGCGGGCTCTATCCTTCCCTGACACACTCTGAAGCATTGTTGAGGCAATATTTTCCACTATTGGACCATCCCAGTGCGATTGTTTGTAGTTGTTGGGGGGGAGCAGGTCTGGCTCCAGAGCCCGTTAGATTGTCCCAGATCATTGCTCCGTCAATGAATTTTTGGTCCTGGACTCCTATCTTGTCCCTAAGATGTTCAGGGAGAATCGCTGCTACAAGCTCTCTGGATGCAATACACAAGAACAGAAAAGCAGGTAACGCAATCTGTGATGACTTGCGGACACCAATGCCTCCTAGTCTGACTGGAAGTGTAGCTTGGTTCCACTGCCCGTCTTCTAGAGTAAGGTTAAGTACTTTCGTAAAAATCTGCCTCAGAATACTGTCATATTCGTGCAGTATAGGGTTATCATATGAAGGTGCACATCTTAGGAAATATGTCAACCTGGGCAGACTCAAGCACTTTGTGAGAAGGTACAAGGCATCGTGGGTGTCCAGATTGCCTATTCGTTGTTCCATTCTCCTTAACTCTTCCAATTTCTTCCTGAGAATTGTGTCAATGGCATTGCTTCCCAGAGGTGCTCCTAGCAAGACACTATTTGTGGGGGCAATGACTGCTGCTCCTGGTAGTTTTGATCTCACTGCATTTATCACTTGTTGACTGACTGAGATGATTTCACATTTGGATGGATTCAGGATGAGACCCATTTCCTGTCCCCGTGTCATTACCTGTGTAAGGTCATGTAGGAGGGACTCTTTTGTACCTGCTAGTGTGCCATCATCTAGGAACCAGATGTTTAGCTCGCTGGTCAGTCTGACTGTGATTTCCCTAACTGCTATACAGAAGAGAAATGATGCAAGAGGATCTCCTTGTTGGACACCCTCCGATGATGTAATTTCATGCTCTCCAAAGAGAAGCATTGATTCCTTGCTATACCCAGCTGAAACAAAAGGGAAGAGACCAGGGAAATGTTCTTGTACTGCTGCTAATACCACGTCTCTTTTCAGGAGATTGAACGCATTCTTGAAATCTAATTTTACCACTGCATTGTCCTCAGGCAGGTTGTTGATATACGCCCTTGTTGCATGAACCGCTGCTTCACTTCCTTGAGAGACCCCAAAGCCAAGCTGGTTTGGTTGAAGCATCATGGCTGCCTGTGCACGAATACTTCGGACAGCAGCTTTGGATACGAGGCGGCGTAAGGTGTTGCCTACTGCAATTGGCCGAATTCCTCCATCCTTCTTTTTAAGTGCACAAAGTGTTGCACGAAAAAAGAAAGGTCTAATTTCATCACGGATCAGACCAGCCAAGGAATTGTTGACGAACCTTGTGATCTCTGAAAGCAGTGTCTCTGCAATTTCCCCAATAACTGGATTAACCATTTCCTTTAAATGCTGTGGCCTTATTCCAGTGTAACCCCCAGCAGAGCCAGATGGGAACGACATTATTGCTTTGTAAATGTCTGAGTCTTCCACTATCAATGGTTCCATAGTGGGGACAGAGGTGTTGGAACTGTTGGTGCCACTGGTTTCCCTGGCAGGGTGCTTTCCTCTAAGTGCTTCAGCCGTGTCAGCATCCCTGGGAGCAACTGTATCTTCACTGGTAATAATTCTTATTGCCCCCACTGTGTTGCCCTCTTCAATTTTCTTGCTCACCTGGACTCTGACTTTTTCACTGTCAGTAGAGTGAGTGGGGGTTCTGCCTCTCCCTTTTTTGTGTTGACGGGGAAGGTGAATGAGGTTATCAACTCTAGGAAAATCTCTTAAGGATTTAATTATCATTGAGGCTAGCCTCTTTCCCCTTCTTTCCGGCACAGCTAAGCAGACATTGCCAAAAAGTAGCAAGTTGTGCCATGCCTTGATGGTTGGTGGAGCATTTAAGATAGTGGAACCATCGTTTACTTTTTTCAGGAGGTCTGTAAGTTTCCCAGCTGCGTGTGGACGGGCTGCTTTGGGAATATGTGTGAGTGTCCTGGTACCTGTTGCTTTAATTGCTTCCAAGAGATTGTCTGATGAGATGAAATCTGTTGGAGAGGGTTCAGGTGCCTGAGGTGGCTCTGGATCATCACTTTCCACAGGAGGACATCCTGAACCAGGGCAACTACCGTGTTTGCGGAGGAAACCATTTGAGTTGAGACAACGAAGCTGTAAGCATGACCGACACTTGCCTCTCCTAGTATTGCCAACCGTGCCATTTCCCTGGCTGCTTGCTTCCTCCTGGTTGGCATCCATCTGCTAGACTAGACAATAGGAGTGGAATATGACATGCTGGGTGGGTATGGTGAGTGGAAGGTAGTGAACTTGACCGTGGTGGCCTGGTGGAGTTTGAGGGGCTGGGAGGGGAAGGGGAAAACTTCCCCTGGGAATTAGGTGGGGGAGGCGCAGGTTGTTGAGTGGGGTTATCTCGGGAAGTACAATACACATGGACTTGCGCACTATATATTGTTCACACTGTTTTACAATACACATAACTTTATTTGTTTCCCATGTACACTATGAACAATGTGGGTATGGGCACTGCTGAACCAATGTGTTCACTCACCATCTAGTTACACATCCTGCCTCTTCCACCCACCCCCGTGACGTGGGGGTGGATGCACTGACTGGTCACTCCCTCATTAACATTAATTTCACATTGTTTTTCCATAACATATGCCTCTAAATAGTCCATGCATCGACACGATCATTTCCAAGTTAACTGGAAGCATGGTGCATGGTGCTGGATATACATGTTTTTATAAGAGCTTTTCGAGGTTTATGTGTACGATAATCTTGGCCGGTACTCATACACAGTGTAGACCTTGTACTCCCCCACCCCTCCACTGGCCGTCTTCCTCACTACCACCACTCACCAACATTCACAAACTGCACAATACTTCCACAATTTACCTTGAAACGGTGCACTGAAATGTCTTCTCGCTTCACTGGAATCTTCCCAGAGTATTCACAATAAGTCCTGTTGAGTCTTAACCTGGTCAGCCTCGTTGATCAGGAGTTATAATTGAAAATCCCGCAGCTAGCCCGCCACACGTCTTGCCATGCCATTGCCATGCCATGGCAATATATATATATATATATATATATATATATATATATATATATATATATATATATATATATATATATATATTTATATATATATATATATATACACACACACACACACACACACACACACACACACACACACACACACACACACACACACACACACACACACACACACACACACATACTGTACACACTTACTGTACACACAAACTATACATATACATGTACACAGATTGTAGTAGAATTTACAGTAATGACACAAAAAAGATGTATTTAAACCATGTGTGCAGAGTAACAAAACAAAAAAGTTCAAATTTTGTAATCTGTTGTAAGAGTGTTGAAGTGAAGGTGAATGTACACTATGTGTAAGAAAGGTATACAATACCAACAATTGAAAGTTAAGACACATGCAACATCTAGTTATCTTTATTGTACAATAAAGATAACCAGATGATGCACATGTGTCTTAACCTTCATGTACACTATGTTGAGTCTTCGAGACAGAGTTGGTCTGACAAGCACTACTGCCCAAACTCTCTAGTTACAAAAAATTTCACTTATGTCGTGATAGATATATTTTTTGTGTAAATTAATGTGGTACAATTCAGATATGCAGTTGTTTATTTTTTTCACTGTAGCTTAGCAACTCAATCATTTCTTACTAAATTAATGTAGTACAATATATTATCACCTAACTCTAATCAACCTATCTTAGATCAGTCTATTATTAAATTTTACACACATGAGATACGTATAATAATTTTGTGATATTCTGGCTGATTTTGAAGAGGTGTTGAAGCAGTGACTTTATACCTGGCTTGTTTGGCTAGAAGATTGTTGCTATGTAAGCCAAGATCTCAAACTCTACCTTAAAAGAATGGCATATGCATACATTAATTATTCTTCATATTTCATACTTTAAAACTTATTGTGCACTGTTGAAGGGGATATGCAGATACATCAAAGTTTATTGGTTTACTTCATACTTTTACTCACTTGCAGTGACAATAAATGAGTTCCTTGCACAGTATTTAAGCAGAGTAGTTTGAAGAATAAGTCATAATACCATTGATGGAACAGTTAACAAGTAACCCATTATTTGGAGTCTAAACCTCAGAGAATGTTTTGGTCCTTCCTGGACCATTATTTTCTGAGAGAACTAGTGAGAGAGAGAAAAGGGCATAAAGCCAGAAGACAGGTCAGGCGAGGAGTAAGACAACCGACCTGTCTTCTGATCAGGGGTGGCTCTAGAAGTTTTATATAGGTGGGGCTTAGAGGTGGCAGTCTGTTGGAAAAGGGGGTGGCTAGGGGTTTTGTGCCTGCACTCTGAAGGAGGGGTGTTAATGTTGCAGTTTAAAAACTGTAGTGTAAAGCACCCTTCTGGCAAGACAGTGATGGAGTGAATGATGGTGAAAGTTTTTCTTTTTCGGGCCACCCTGCCTTGGTGGGAATCGGCCAGTGTGATAATAAAAAATAAATATTATTTGAGGGCTGGTAGAATTTTATAAGGCTTAAACTCACTTGTGACACCCCCTGCTTCTGATTGCCTCTCGAACACTGGTGTGATGATGATGATGATCCAGAGTGGCCACAAACATTGTGCAAAGCTCCTAGCTATGAACTCTATTTACATGCAAGTACTGTATTGCTGGATTGTATTTTATAGCAATGCCTGATTTTGAGCAAACAGTATATTGATAATACATTCACTGTACTTACGACTGAAATAGTTAACCAAAGAATTTCATAAAAAATATTGTATAATTCTTTTAATATCAGTTATTTACTATGCTTTAAAACATTATGCTCAATTCATCATACTCCCCAAGTTTTTTAATGTTTGGTGTGATTCTTGAAAGATACATTAATTGTACTGTATATTAATACAATTCTATACATTAGTGTTGAATTTTGTGTAGTGTGTTTTTGAATACAGATATAAGGTTATTGTTTTTTCATTCAACAATATTTAACTGTCTTAAGTGTTAAGATATATTTATTGTTTTGTTATGAAATTTTAATGTGATTAAAAAAAAACCAGCAAATCATGCTCTGCAATGTCTCATTGTTCAACACTGCCATGACTTTCTGCTGAGCAGTGCCATGCCTCACTGCTGAGCAGTGCCATGCCTCACTGCTGAGCACTGCCATGCCTCACTGTTCAGCACTGCCTTGCCTCACTGCTGAGCACTGCCATGCCTCACTGTTCAGCACTGCCTTGCCTCACTGCTCAGCACTGCCATGCCTTTCTGCTGAGCACTGCCATGCCTCACTGCTCAACACTGCCATGCCTCACTGCTCAACACTGCCATGCCTCACTGCTGAGCACTGCCATGCCTCACTGTTCAGCACTGCCTTGCCTCACTGCTCAGCACTGCCATGCCTTTCTGCTGAGCACTGCCATGCCTCACTGCTCAACACTGCCATGCCTCACTGCTCAGCACTGCCATGCCTCACTGCTGAGCACTGCCATGCCTCACTGTTCAGCACTGCCTTGCCTCACTGCTCAGCACTGCCATGCCTTTCTGCTGAGCACTGCCATGCCTCACTGCCCAGCACTGCCATGCTTCACTGCTCAGCACTGTGATGCCTCACTGCTCAGCACTGCCATGCTTTGTTGCTCATCACTGCCATACCTCACTGCTCAACACTGCAGTGCTTTACCACTCAGCACTGCCATGCCTCAGTGCTCAGCACTGCCATGCCTCAGTGCTGAGCACTAGCATACCTCAATGCTGAGCACTACCATGCCTCACTGCTCAACACCGGTATGCCTCAGCTCAGCACTGCCATGCCTCACTGCACAATGCTGTCATGCCTTGCTTCTCAGCACTGCCATGCCTCACTGCTCAGTACTGCCATGCCTCAGTGCTAAGCACTGCCATGCCTCAGTGCTAAGCACTGCTATGTCTCACTGCTCAACACTGCCATGCCTCACTGCTCAGCACTGCCATGCCTTACTGTTCAGCATTGCTATGCCTCAGCTCAGCACTACTATGGCTAACTACTCAGCACTGCCATGCCTAACTACTCAGCACTGCCATGCCTCAATGTTCAGCATTGCTATGCCTCAGCTCAGCACTACTATGCCTAACTACTCAGCACTGCCATGCCTCATGGCACAGCACTGCCATGCCTCACTGCTCAGTACTGCCATGCCACACTGCTCAGCACTGCCATGCATATCTACTCAGCACTACCATGCCTCACTGCTCAGCACTGCCATGCCTCACTGCTCATTGATACATGAGAGTGGGAATTAGGGACAGATGAGGTTAGAACCTCAGAGCCCAGGACCTCAAAAGGGTTCGATACAGGTGACTGAAGAAAGGCATACAGGCAATAATAATAATAATAATAATAATAATAATAATAATAATTTCATTAAAGCATGATACATGTTTGTACAAAGGAATATAACAATTGGGTGTACATGCCAAAAGCCTCTTTATATGCAGAGATTTTGGGCAAACTTAAGACTACCTTAAGATTAATAAGGCAATAACAGTGCAGTAATTGTACATATGGTCATTAGGTGAGTTACAATGAATACAAGAAAACTGAATATTCTATTAGTTCATGTCTCTTCAAGGGGGGCTCCTTGGCGTGGTGAAGAGGCTCTTGGTCTGAGGAATTAGACCTGTCGGTCTTCTTCCTCAGACCGAACCTAATTACCCCCCAATCTCCCCTCCCCTATCCCATCCTCCCCATCCTCCCCTTTTTCCTTTCCTCCTCCTCCTCCCCACCCCTCCCTTTTGCCCTTCCTCTTTTTGGCCTTTGGGATTTCTCCCACAGGCGCGCTAGTTCCTAGGTAGGGGAAAGGATACCGGGGTCCATCCCATTCCGTTGAGGTTCTTGGCGGTGGCGTAGTTTGCCGTGGAATCTGGATCGCCTGGGGATGTCCCAATCCCTCTCCGGTATCCCAGAGTAGCTTTGGGTGTCTTTCGGGCAACGGGTGTATCTCTGGAAGCCACCTTTCGGATTCCGGGGGTGGTGGCCGAAGGAGGTATGCTTTGTGGCGGATATCCGGCCGCCCTCTCTTTTGTCCACCGAGGTAGCTCGGCAGATGTGAGGTTGCTATCCCGGATTGTTAGTTTACTAGCATGATAGGTAGGGTATGGCACGGGTTCCATGCTGCATCTGCGCTACTTGCGGTGCTGAGGTCCTCTTGGACGCGGAAGGAGATTTCTGGCCCTTTCATTCCTCCTAGGAACTATCCCTCCCCGGTCCCCCCTTTTTTTATTCTTTTTTTATTTTTATTTTCTTTTCTTCTTTCTTTTTTTTCTTAAAAACAAAAAGAAAGAAGTAACCTAACCATGGCAGCCCTAGTCCATGAACCTACTACCCCCGGGCCCCTTCTTGATACCGCACCCCGGTCTGACCCTGCCTCGTCTTTGGACCACTCTTCAGACACTCCTCATGCCTCTGTACCTATTGCCAGTGCTGTTTCCTCACCCGCTTCAGGTACTGAGGCCTCAACTGACTCCTTCGATTTATCGGACCTTCGCTCTCCTCTGACTATGCTTCCGGCCTCTCCCTCTACGGTGCGGCAATTTTCAAATCGCTGACCCGTTCCACGTCGGACCAACTCTGGTCCCACGCCTAAACGCCAATGACAATTACCTGCTGATGATACTTCTCCACCTTCTCGTTCTTCTCAGAAACGATCGACACGTCCTTCACTACCTTTCCACGCTCAGTTTCAGACTGAACAATGGACTAAATTCTTCACTTTACGACCGACTTCCTCTACTGCCTATCTTTCTGACCACAGTATTGGCAAGGCTCTCCTATGCCATGTTGGTAAAGATATTTCTTTTCATGCTCTTAAGAGCGGTACGCGCATCATTACCGTACAGAATGCTACCCAGGCTCATGAGCTCTCTCGTCTTTCCCATATCGATACTGTTCCTGTCACTCTTGGAAAACATCATTCCCTCAATTCTTGTAGTGGTACCGTCATTCTGCCCCATACCATAGTTCAACAAAATTTCCAGACATGTGGCACTGACATTCTTGAACAGCTGGAACTCCAAGATCTCCCAATCCTCAAGGTAGACACTTACGTTCTTCCTGCCCGCGGGCGGAGACGATACCCTAGCAATGTGGCTCGTTTAACTTTTGACAGCCAAGAACTCCCATCCTCAGTTTATATAGCAGGACATCGGTTACAAGTTCGAAAGGTGATCCCTACACCACAACAGTGTAGAAATTGCTGGCGATTTGGTCATCCAGCGAAATATTGCAGATCTATCGCCGAATGCCCAGTCTGTGGTGCCGATGACCATTCTAATACGTCTTGCAATCGATCTCCCTCTTGCCTTAACTGTCATGAGGCTCACCCTTCGTACTCTCGCCGTTGTCAAGTCTATTTAAACGAGCGGGAAATCCGTTACCTCAAAGAGACAGAAGGTCTCCCTTATGCCATGGCAGTTTCTCATCTCCGCCTCCAAGGGAGACTCCCACGTGTTTCTTATTCCCGTGTTTCAAAACGTCCCCCCCACTTCTGGTATCCCATCTTCTACACCCACCTCTGTGGTTACCTCTCCCATAGTCACTCCTGTATCTAATCCTTTTGCTGTCCTCGGCTCAGACGTCCCTACTTCAACGCCTCAGTCTGATCTCGCTTCTTCGTGTTCTCTCTCACAAGCCTCAGTATCGACGAGACCTCGTATGACACCTCCTCCCAATCGTCCCTCTACTTCTCAAAAGTCAAAAAAAGGTCCGTTAACACCTCCTACCCATCTTCCACCTCCTCATTTTACCCTCCCTGTCTCTGTCCCTGGTTCTCCCCCTCTCACTGGCTCAGTTACAAGTGTAGAGGTTCACCCTCCTCCTCGTACTGTACCTTCCTCCCCTGTTCCCTCCCAAGTTTCTTCCTCTTCTGCCACCTCCCAGGTTCCTGCCTCTTCTGTCCCCTGCCACGCTTCTCCAGTTCCCTCCACCCTTTCGCCTTCCCCTACCTTGGTACAGTCCAATACAGTTCCAATCTTTACTCATCCTCCCCCTACCATTTCCAATATTGTCTCCCATACGACGTCTCTGAATTCCGAAACACTTGAAGCAATCTCTGAATATATTACAGAGACCAAACCATCAGTGGACACTGATCCGCCTTCCGCTCTTTCTCTCTCCTCTGCTCCATCTGCGCAACTCCTTCCTTCACAGCGCACCGTTCCTTCGCTGCTTGAACGTTTTCCACTGCCCCCGCATGTGGACTTTTCTAACCCCTCTAGTCCGTAGGAACCCTTACCTGTGGATTTCAAGTATCTTTATCATTGCCAATCATGGCCTATTTACAGTGGAATATACGCGGCCTCAGGGGTAATCGGGGTGAGCTTCAGATGTTACTCTCCCAGTCTGCCCCTGTTGGTGTTTGCTTACAGGAACCAAAATTACACTCTGCTGTTATTTCTCCCATCTCAGGCTATAATTTATTGTATTCTTCAGATCCTTTTCCTGATGGGACCTTTAATGAAAGTGCCCTTCTTCTACGCACTGATATTCCGTACCATCAGCTATTTGTTCATACTTCGCTGCATTACACAGCAGCCCGTATCCACTTACATAGGTGGTATACGCTCTGTTCTTTATATCTCTCTCCTTCTCGGGCATTATCTATTCCGGATATTGCCTTTCTTGTTTCGTCATTACCACCACCGATTCTGTTACTTGGTGATTTTAATGCCCACCATTTCCTCTGGGGGGGGTCTCACTGTGATTCCCGTGGAATTCAGTTAGAGGCTTTTCTTGCCACCCACCCCCTCCATGTTTTAAATACAGGTACTCACACCCATTTTGATCCTCGGACTCATACTCTCTCTTGCATCGATCTCTCAGTCTGCTCTTCCTCCGCCGCATTAGACTTCACTTGGTCTGTTCTCCCGGACTTACATGACAGTGATCATTTCCCAATCATTCTTACTTCCCCTTCATATTCGCCACCTCTTCGCACCCCACGCTGGCAATTTAATCGGGCAGATTGGAACCTTTACTCGCACCTAAATGTTTTTAAAGAGGTTCCTTCTTCGTCCTCCATCGATGAGCTTTTACACCTCTTCTCGTCCTCCGTTTTCACCGCAGCTTCTCATTCTATACCCCAAACTTTGGGCAGGCATTCTCAGAAATGCGTGCCTTGGTGGTCTCCTGCTTGTGCTCGTGCAGTACGTTTGAAACGCGCTGCATGGGGCAGGTACCGGTACAATAGAACCACAGAGAGACTCCTTGATTTTAAACAGAAGCATGCGATTGCTCGCCATGTCATCCGTGACGCTAAACGCACTTGCTGGCGAGATTATGTCTCCACCATCACCTCTGCTTCCTCTATGAGTGCAGTCTGGAAAAAAGTACGAAAACTGAGTGGTAAATATTCTCCTGACCCGGCTCCTGTTCTGCGGGTTGCCAGTGTTGATATAGCAAACCCACTAGATGTTGCCAATGAAATTGGCAATCATCTGGTCCGTATTTCTCAGGGACTCCATCTATGCCCCTCATTTCTTTCCTCAAAGTCTGCCAGAGAGTTAGCACCCTTGGACTTTTCTTCTCTCAGAGAAGAACAGTATAATGTGCCTTTTACACTTCAAGAACTGGAGGCAACACTCTCAGCTTGTCGATCATCGGCAGCTGGGCCCGGCGACATTCATGTTCGTATGCTACAATATTTACATCAGTCAGCCCTTGCAGTCCTATTACGCCTTTACAATCTTATTTGGTCACAAGGAGTTCTTCCACAGCTGTGGAAATCCGCCATTGTTCTCCCTTTCCGCAAACCAGGCACTACGGGACATGAAACCTCCCACTATCGTCCCATTTCTCTTACCAGTGCAGTTTGCAAAGTAATGGAACGCCTAGTAAATAGACGTTTAGTGTGGTATTTAGAGACACACAACAGTCTCTCCACTCGTCAATATGGCTTTCGTAAGGGACGTTCTACCATAGACCCCTTACTATGCTTGGATACGTATGTTCGTAATGCCTTTGCGAATAACCACTCAGTTATTGCCATATTTTTTGACCTTGAGAAGGCATATGACACAACTTGGAGGTATAATATTTTAGCCCAAGCCCACTCCTTAGGCCTTCGAGGCAATCTACCATCCTTCCTTAAGAACTTTTTAACTGACAGGCATTTCCGTGTTCGGGTTAATAATGCGCTCTCCCCGGACTTTATCCAAGCTGAAGGTGTCCCCCAGGGATGTGTTCTGAGCACAACACTTTTTCTCCTTGCTATTAATGATTTGGCCTCTAGTCTTCCATCAAATATTTGGTCATCACTCTATGTTGATGACTTTGCTATTGCCTGTGCAGGCGCTGACTGTCACCTCCTTACAGTTTCTCTCCAACATGCAGTCGACTGTGTTTCCAATTGGGCCACCACACGTGGGTTTAAATTTTCCAGCACTAAAACCCACCAAATCACTTTCACTAGACGCTCTGTCATCTCCGATCATCCTTTGTACCTCTGTGGCTCCCGTATCCCTGAACGTGATACAGTCAAGTTTCTGGGCCTCCTCTTTGATCGTAGGTTATCCTGGAAACCTCACATTACCTCTCTGAAGGCAACTTGTCACAGCCGGCTGAACCTTCTTAAAACCCTTGCTCATCTTTCATGGGGAGCTGATCGTCAAACCCTCCTTCGCCTACATTCCACCCTTATTTTATCGAAACTTGATTATGGTGACCAGATCTATTCAGCAGCATCTCCTGCTACTCTCTCTAGCCTTAACCCCATTCATCACCAAGGATTACGTTTATGCCTTGGTGCTTTTCGCTCTTCCCCTGTCGAGAGCCTCTATGCAGAAGCGAATGTTCCATCCTTATCCGATCGCCGTGATGCCCATTACCTTCGCTACTATGTACGCTCTCATGATCTCCGCAATCCTTCCATTTATAGAATGGTCACTGATATTAGTAGACATTCTTTATTTGTTCGCCGCCCCTGTTTACTCCGTCCCTTTTCTCTTCGCCTTCATTCGCTCTTGTCTTCTCTTCAACTACCACCGTTCTATGTACATGTAGCATCTCACTTTTCCCTACCCCCCTGGGAAGTTCCAGCTGTTCGAGTCTGTTCTTTCTCCCTCCCTTGCTCGAAAGCCCAACTGTATACAGTCGCTTTCCGCTCTCTTTTTCTTGACCACTTTCACTCTCATTCTCATGCCATTGCTGTGTACACAGATGGCTCTAAGTCTTCTGACGGCGTAGGATTCGCAGCAGTGTTTCCGGACAGCGTCGTACAAGGGCATTTACTATCTTCGGCTAGTATTTTTACTGCTGAATTATATGCCATCCTTACAGCACTTATCCGTATCGCATCTATGCCTGTGTCATCATTTGTGGTTGTCTCAGACTCCCTTAGTGCTTTACAGGCTATACAAAAATTTGATACACCTCACCCCTTAGTCCTCCGTATCCAACTTTGGCTACGCCGCATCTTTACCAAGCATAAAGATATTGTTTTTTGTTGGGTCCCTGGTCATGTTGACGTACAGGGCAATGAACAGGCAGACACTGCTGCGCGGTCAGCAGTACATGACCTACCAGTTTCTTATAGAGGTATTCCATTTACGGACTAATTTGCTGCAATATCTTCCCACCTTCACACCCGTTGGCAACAACGTTGGTCTACTATGCTCGGCAACAAACTTCAATCTATTAAACCGAGTATAGGTTACTGGCCGTCTTCTTATCACCAGTGTCGAGGTTGGGAGACTACTCTCTCCCATCTTCGCATTGGCCATACTCGTCTTACTCATGGATATCTCATGGAGAGGCGTCTTGCTCCTCTCTGTGAGAATTGCCAAGCTCCATTATCAGTCAGCCACATTCTGTTGGACTGCCCACTTTATCAACGAGCACGTAGAATTTACCTCTGTCGTCGTCTTCGCTCCGCTGCTCTCTCTTTACCTTCCATTCTCGCTGATGGACCCACCTTTCATCCGGACTCTCTCATTGACTTTCTGACAACAACTGACTTACTTCACAAATTCTGATACCTTCAGCCCTTTCTACTTCAATCTCTTGCTACCCTCTACCCCCGTACTGTCCCCTGCCCCGCTGTTTTCTGTAACTTGCTGATCATCCCTCCTCCCTTCTGCCATCCAATACCCTCGCTTCCTTCCCTACCCTGCAGCGCTGTATAGCCCTTGTGGCTTAGCGCTTCTTTTTGATTATAATAATAATATTAGTTCATGCATTATGGCTTTAATAAGTTTGGTAGTGAAGAATTACAGTTTTGATTATTTACCTAAGGTGGACACAATGGAATGATTAAGGCAGTGAATGAACAAATAATTCTTCTTTCCTTTTATCTGATTTCTTTCATTTTTGGTGTAAATTAAGAAGTGTTCACTCTCTTTATTGTAAAAAAGTTTCAGTAAGATAGCCCCCCAAAAAAATTAAAAAAAAAAAAAAAAGAGATTTCCTGAAAATGACATATGGCAACAAGCTGGACCTAAATTGCACTACAAAAGGTTGTTGGGGGACTTGCCACTCATAAAGCAATGCTAATGCATAATTTTGGTAAGTGTTTGACATGTTGCAAAATATCTCCTCTTTACTCCCACACAAATCCTAAAATATTTGGAATATTTCCAAAAAATTTCATGGAAATTAAGAACAATCATTGTTTAACCCTTAAACGGTCCAAATAGATCGACGTTCAAATCCGTAGTGCTCCAAAAGTAGAACTATGTTTTTTTACATATTTTCAAATATAACAAAAAAAAATGTAGATAAAAGTTTTTTTACACATTTTCAAATGTAAAAAAAAAAGATGATGTACATTTTTTTACATACTTTCAAATGTTGAAAAAAACATATATATACGTTTGGACCGTTTAAGAGTTAATGACTCCTGTTAAAATAATTTCATTTAATTAGATGGTAAATCTCACCTTAGTGAAATAAGTCAATTGCTTACTGCCAAGATATTGAGTGAAAATGCAGCAGTACCTCATGACTGAAGATTTTTTTTCTAGAAAAAATCGCTTTCTTTCAGTGTTTCATATGAAATTCCTCTTTAAGGGAAGCTCCTTGCAGCGGTAAAGAGGCTATCAGGCTGAGGAATTGGACCTCTTGGTCTTCTTCCTCCGACCAAAAACCTGATTACCCCCCAATCCTCCCTTAACCACCCCACCCTCTCCATACTCCCCTTTTTCCCCCTTTCCTCCCCTCTCCCCACCCTCCCCTTGTTCCCTGTCCCGTTTGTAGCCTATGGGGTCCTTCCCTCTGGTATTACAGTTTCTAGGTAGGAGGTGACGTGCTGGGGTTCGTCCCTCTCCGTGAGGTCCCTCGGGGGTGGTGTGGTTTGCCATAGAATCTGAATTATCTGAAGGTGCCCTGCTCCCTTCCCGGATTTCCGGGAAGAGGGCAGGGTGCCCTTCGGGTAATGGGTGCATCTCCAGAAGCAGTCTGTTGGTTCTGGGAGGGAGGTGGCGGCCGAAGGGAGTATGCTTTGTGACGGGTTTCTGACCGCCCTTTCTTTTGTCCGCCGAGGTAGCTCGGTATATGTGAGGCTCCTATCCAGGAGCGCTGGTTTACTGGCATGAAGGGCAGGGTATGGCAAAGGTTCCATGCTGCATCATCACCACTGGTGGGCTCGAGGCCCACCAGTGGTGATGATTCATTCAATACGTCTTGTAGTCTTCCCCCTCTTGTCTCAATTGCAAGGAACCTCATCCTTTTCCCACTGGTGCGAGGTCTATGATAATGAACGAGAGGTCCATTACCTTAAGGAACGTGAGGGCCTTACACTTTGGCAGTCTCTCAGCTCTGCCTTCAAAGAGAACTTCCTCGTGTCCCATATGCACGAGTAGCCCGCAGACCTCCAACCTCGACAGTCCTCCCACCTCCCAATTCCTCTGCGTCCGTGTCTTTTGGAATCACCCCATTTTCTATTGTTTTTGCAGTTTTATCCTCTGACACTCCTACCTCTGCACCACTTTTTACTTCTACTTCATCTCACTCGCTTACTTCTCAGTCTACTAGACCTTGCAGACCTACATTTTCATGTCCATCTCTTGTCCAGAAGCTATTTTCTACTTCGGAGACTAGTTCTCACTCCCTTTCCAGCTCTCGGACAAAGGTGGAGGTACACTCTCCCCCTAGTGTAGTTCCCTCTTTCCCTGTTTCCCCCCTGTCTTCTTCCATAGTTGCCCTCCAACCTCCTTCCTCTCGTGTTACACTGCAGGACTCTTCTCCTCCAGCCAGCCGATCTCTCCAGGCTCATACTACCCGCCCTCCTCAGACTTCTTTGGTTGCCTCCGTAGTTACTCCGACCTTTACATGCACTGTCTCTCCTGTCTCTTAAGATCATGGCATCGTCGGCTTCCTTATCAACTGAAATGTTAGATGCTATCTCCAGCTATATAGTGGAGATGACACCCCCAATGGACATCAACACGCCTCCTTCTACCCCTTCTGTTTCACAACCCATGCAACAATCTATTCCTCCACAATATTCTAATTCTTCCTTACTTACACATGTTAACTTTATTGATCCTGAAAGCCCATAGGTTTTATCGTTTCTTATTGTTGTCATTTTTATTTCTGTACATAATGTCTTTTTTACAATGGAATATTCGTGACCTTAGGGGCAATTGAGAACTCCAATTGTTGCTCTCCCAGTTGTCCCCAGTATGTGTTGGGTTGCAAGAGCCCAAAATTTGTTCTGCTGTCTTTCGCCCTGTTTCAGGCTACTTGCTGATACATTCTTCTGATCCTTTACCTGATGAATCATTTAATGAAAGTGCATTTCTTGTACATGTTGATATACCATATCAACAAATTTTTATTCCCTCTCCACTGTATTATACTGCAGCTCGTATTTACTTACACATTTACTTAGGCATTTTTAATTTCATCTCTACCACCACCCATATTGTTGTTGGGTGATTTTAACGCTCACCATCACCTGTAGGGAGGGTCCCACTGTGACTCTCGTGGTGATCAGTTGGAGACTTCTTGCATCTCATCCTATTCATGTTTTAAACACGGGTGCTCCTACCCATTTTGACTCTCGTACTCAGTCTCTCTCCTGCATCGATCTTTCTATCTGTTCCTCGCTTGTTGCACTTGATTTCCCATGGTTTGTTCTTCCAGATTTACACGATAGGGATCACTTTCCCATCTCTCTTCTACTACATATGTCTGACTTTCATAGCCCTTGTTGGCAATTCGTGCGAGCAGATTAGGACTTGTAGTACTCCCATCTTACTGCCCGTTGTAAGGACACACTTTCGTCCTCTATTGATGAACTATCACACCACTTTTTGACCTTAGTCCTAACTGCGGCAATGCATTCTATTCCCCAAACCTCAGGTAGGCATTCTCAGGCATGTGTACCTTGGTGATCTCCTACATGCGCCCATGCAGTGCATTTAAAATGTTCTGCATGGGGTCATTATTGATATAATCATACCGTGGAGCGTCTGTTGGATTTCAAGTGGGCAAGGGCAGTTGCTTGCTGCATCATCTGCAATGCTAAGTGTACTTGTTGGCGAGACTACGTGTCTACCATTAACTTGTCTTCCCCTATGTGCGAGATTTGAAAAAAAGTGCGGAAATTGTGTGGTAAGTACGCTTTGGACCCAGCTCCTGTTTTGCAGGTTGTTGGAGTTGATGTAGTGGAACCCTTGGAAGTTGCCACAGCAATTGGGAACTATCTTGTCCTTATCTCCCAAGGGCTTCACCTCTGTCCCTCATTTCTTATGTCTAGAACTACCAAAGAACAATTGCCCTTAGATTTCTCCTCCGATGGGTTGGAGCCATATAACGTACCTTTTACTCTTCAAGAACTGGAGTCCACGCTTTCCATTTACCGGCCGCTGGCACTGGTACCTGATGATGTCCACTTCAGTGCTTCAACATCTCCATTCTACTGCCCTTTCCATTCTTTTATGTCTTTTCAATCTAATTTGTACACAAGGGATTCTCCCTCAACACTGGAAATTGGCTATTATACTACCATTTCACAAACCAGGCACCTCGGGAATTGACATCTCTCACAATCATCTCATTGCCCTGACCAGTGTGGTCTGCAAGGTGATGGAACGATTGGTGAATAGATGTCTGATGTGGTTCTTATACACACACAATAGCCTTTTCCCTTGCCAATATTGCTTTTGCAAAGGCCTCTCTACTGTAGACTTCCTTGCTCCACTTAGATACGTATATTCACAATGCCTTTGCTAACAACCACTCTGTTCTAGCAGTCTGTTTTGATCTAGAGAAGGCATATGCCACCACTTGGAGGTATAACATCTAAGCCCAAACCCACTCCTTAGGCCTCCACGGTAATCTACCAAACTTCATTACTGCTTTCTTGTCCGATAGACATTTTCAGGTCAGTATTGGCGCCTCGCTTTCCTCAGACTTTGTACAAGCCGAGGGAGCTCCACAAGGTTGTGTCCCCAGCACTACTATTTTTCTCTTGGCTATAAATGACCTCCCTTCCTTTTTCCTTCACATATTTGGTCATCACTTTATGTTGATGACTTCGCTATAGCTCACTCGGGCACTGAGTGTCAATTAGTAGCAGCCTCTATTCGGGTTGTGATAGCCCGAGTCTCCCATTGGACCACTTCTCATGGCTTTAAGTTTTCTAGTATGAAAACCCAGTTCATTACCTTCACTAGACGTTCTCTTATTCGGGGTACTCCCTTGTACTTACACGGTTCATGTATTCCGACATGTGATACGGTCAAGTTTCTGGGCCTGCTCTTTGATCGCCGGCTGATATGGAGACCACGCATGTCTTCTTTAAAGACAACTTGCCATGGTCGGCTAAATCTTCTTAAAGTTCTCGCTCATTGTTCATGGGGAGGAGATCGTCGCACTCTCCTCCATTTGCACTCCACCCTAGTCTTGTCCAAGCTGGATTATGGTGACCAAATCTATTCTACAGCCTCTCCCACAACTCTGTCTAAGTTAGATCCCATTCATCACCAAGGTCTCCGTCTGTTCCTTGGTGCCTTTCGTTCATCCCATGTTGAGAGAGATTATGCAGAAGTGAGTATTCCATCCTTGTCTGATCACTGTGATGCTCATTGCCTTCGCTATTATGCTCGATCTCATAACCTTCCACATATAGGATGGTCACTAATATTGGTACATAAACGTTCTTTATTTGTTCATCGCCCCTGCTTACTCTGCCTCTTTTCTCTCCACCTCCATTCGTTCTTGTCTTCTCTTCAGTTACCACCTTTCTATGTTCATGTAACATCTCATTTTTGCCTGCCCCCTTGGGAAGTTCCAGTTGTTCGAGTCTGTTCTTTCCCACTGCCATGCGCGAAATCCCAACTTCCTATGGAGGCTTCTCACTCTCTTTTTCTTGACCACTTCCACTCTCATTCTCATGCCATCGCAGTGTACACTGATGGTTCTAAGTCTTCTGACGGCGTCGGATTCGCAGCAGTGTTTCTGGACAGTATCGTGCGAGGACATTTATTATCCTCAGCTAGCATTTTATAGCTGAATTGTATGTCATTCTTGTAGCACTTATCTGTATAGCACCTATGCCTGTGTCACCATTTGTGGTCGTTTCAGACTCCCTTAGCTGTATAGCCCTTGTGGCTTAGCGCTTCTTTTTGATTATAATAATAATCAGACTCCCTTAGTGCTTTACAGGCTATATGAAAATTTGATACACCTCACCCCCTAGTTCTTCGTATCCAACTTTGGCTATGCTGTATTTAGCAAACACAGTTTAGTTTAATATGTTTATTATGCACCCCATACCCATCCTGGGGGCGGTAGTCAAAAGATTACAGAGGTACATAATGGGTCCAGGGACTGGGCCTCAAAGTTTTGATAGCTGAGCAAGTTACAGAGGTAATGAATTCACAATTTACAAAGGTAATGAACTCACAATTTACAAAGGTAATGAACTCCAGGTAGGTCTAGTCACAATCATGACAAGTTACAAAGGTACAGTGGACCCCCGCATAACGATGGCATCACATAGCGATTAATCCGCATACCACTTGCTTTAATCGCAAAAATTTTGCCGCGCATACCGATTAAAAACCCGCTCACCGATTTTCGTCCGAGACGCGTCCAATGTGCGCCCTCAGCCAGCCTCACATGTGCCGCCCGTGCCATTGTTTACCAGCCAGCCTCCGCGGTAACATCCAAGCATACAATCGGAATATTTCGTATTATTACAGTGTTTTCGGTGCTGTTTCTGGAAAATAAGTGACCATGGGCCCCAAGAAAGCTTCTAGTGCCAACCGTACACCAATAAGGGTGAGAATTCCAATAGAAATGAAGAAAGAGATCATTGATAAGTATGAAAGTGGAGTGCGTATCGCCGACCTGGTCAGGTTGTACAAGAAACCCCAATCAACCATCGCTACTATTGTGGGCACCAGAAAGGCAATCAAGGAAGCTGTTCTTGCCAAAGGTTTAACTGTGTTTTCGAAACAAAGATCGCAAGTGATGGAAGATGTTGAGAGACTCTTATTGGTGTGGATAAATGAAAAACAGCTAGCAGGAGATAGCGTCTCTCAAGCGATATGTGAAAAGGCTAGGAAGTTGCATGAGGATTTAATTAAAAAAATGCCTGCAACTAGTGATGATGTGAGTGAATTTAAGGCCAGCAAAGGTTGGTTTGAGAGATTTAAGAAGCGTAGTGGCATACATAGTGTGATACGGCATGGTAAGGCTGCCAGTTCGGACCACAAAGCGGCTGAAAAATATGTGCAGGAATTCAAGGAGTACATAGACAGTGAAGGACTGAAACCTGAACAAGTGTTTAATTGTGATGAAACAGGCCTGTTTTGGAAGAAAATGCCAAGCAGGACCTACATTGCTCAGGAGGAAAAGGCACTCCCAGGACATAAGCCTATGAAAGACAGGCTTACTTTGTTGATGTGTGCCAATGCTAGTGGTGATTGCAAAGTTAAG